>NC_034176.2:38039805-38289805 GCF_002021735.2 Oncorhynchus kisutch
TCACCTGGAATGCATTTCAATTAACAGGTGTGCCTTGTTAGAAGTTCATTTGTAGAATTTCTTTCCTTCTTTTCCTGGTCGTGCTGCTGCTCCAGTGTCAACTGTTCTGCCTGCGGCTATGGAACCCTGATCTGTTCACCGGAATTGCTACCTCCCTCTCTCTCTCTCTCTACCACACATGCTGTCTCTGAATGCTTGGCTATGAAAAGCCAACTAACATTTACTCCTGAGGTGCTGACCTGTTGCACCCTCTACAACCACTGTGATTATTATTATTTATGAACGTTTGAACATCTTGGCCATGTACTGTTATAATCTCCACCTGGCACAGCCAGATTAGGACTGGCCACCTATCAGAGCCTGGTTCCTCTCTAGGTTTCTTCCTAGGTTCCTGCCTTTATGGGGATTTTTTCCTAGCCACCATGCTTCCACATCTGCATTGCTTGCTGTTTGGGATTGGGTTTCTGTATAGCACTTTGTGACATCGGCTGATGTAAAAAGGGCTTTATAAATAAATGTGATTGATTGAATGCATTTGAGCCAATCAGTTGTGTTGTGACAAGGTATGGGTGGTATACAGAAGATAGCCCAACTCCATATTATGGCAAGCACAGCTCAAATAAGCAAAGAGAAATGACACTCCATCATCATTTTAAAACATGAAGGTCAGTCAATCCGGAAGATTCCAAGAAAGTTTCTTAAAGTGCAGTCGTAAAAACCATCAAGCGCTATGATGAAACTGGCTCTCACGAGGACCGCCACAGGAAAGGAAGACCCAGAACTGCTGCAGAGGATAAGTTCATTAGAGTTAACAGCCTCAGAAATTGCTGCCCAAATAAATGCTTCACGGAGTTCAAGTAAAAGACATTTACTCCTGCTCCCCCTCTACGGTGCTCAAAGTCGCCTGTCTACTAACCCGCCTGTCTACTAACCACCGGTCCTGGCAACCCATCACTATGCACACCTGGCAACCCTTTATTACGCACACCTGCACCTCATTTGGAACACCAGGACATGATCACTTTCCTGATTACTCCCCCTATAATATAGTACTCTGTTGTCATTTCCCGTCAGGTGTTATTATATTTGTTTATGTTCTCATGTCCAGATGCTTCTCTTGTTTTTTATCATTACGTCTCAAACTGCACCTGCTTCCTAATGCCCTGTGTCTTCATTACAGCCTCATCTCATGGAAGCAGCAGTTTATCAAGGCATGGTCAGTGAACAGGAAGACCTACTTCGCCAACACCACGACCATCTGGCTCAAATGGGGGCGGCTATGGATGATGTCCTCGGCGTTCTTCAACGTCTTGTCGTTGCCCAAGAGGTGTCACCCTCATCTGGTGGAGGATTCTCTCCTTCGTGTCGACCCAGAGAGCCAGTATCCCAGCCCATCCAGCAGTCCGTCCAGGTCAGCGAGGTCCGTTTGTCTCTCCTGGTTAAATACGATGGGACTCCATCAGAATGCCGTGGAATCCTACTCCAGTGCTCCCTCTATTTCGCTCATCAGATGGGAGCCCCCACCACCGAGAGGTTGCCATGGTAATTTCCCTGCTGACTGGACGGGCGTTGGAGTGGGCTACGGCCATCTGGGAGAGAGGAGAAGAGGAGCTGGATTCGTATGAGGGGTTCATGGCTCTGTTCAGGGGGGTCTTCGACCATCCACCAGAGGGCAGAGGTGGAGGTGAGTGTTTACTCCACCTACGGCAAGAGGGCCAGACCGCTGCGGAGTATGCTCTCACCTTCAGGGTAGTGGCAACATCCAGCGGATGGAATGAGCCGGCACTTTGCACCCTATTCTGAAGAGGGTTGCGCGAGGAAATCCAGACAAGATGACACCGTCTCCTTGGACACACTTATCATGATGGCCATTTGTATGGATAGCCTTCAGTGGGAGCGTTGGTACCACCATCACCTCTCTCCCTCCTTTGTTGACCAATCTGAGTCAGAGCCTGAACCCATGGAAATAGAGGCCACCCGCCTCCCCGTGGCTGAGCGACACCGTCGGAGACAGCTGGGGCTCTGTCCCTATTGCGGACAGGAGGGGCACCAGCTTCAGCAGTGTCTGATACGTCCCAACCCGGGGTCCACAAGAGCAGAGGGATGGTCGCGTGATCAAGTTTTGGATTTGGCGTGAGTATTCCACCATCCTCATTTTCCTCCAAACTCTATCAAGAATCCATATCACTAGCTGGCTGTCCCTCATATGTTATATCTACTGCTCTAGTGGACTCCGGTGCTGCGGGGAATTTCATTGACCAGGCCCTTGCTTCCTCACTGAACATCCCCTCATATCCACACTCCTCTCAAATTCCGGTTCAAACGTTGGAGGGTCGACCACTGGGATCCGGGAATGTCACAAACATCACAGCACCACCCACCCTCACTGTGGGACCTCTGCACCAGGAAAGCCTTCCCTTCCTCATCATCACTGCACCCACGCACAAAGTCATCCTCGACCTCCTGTGGCTTCAACATCTTAACCCCACCATCTCCTGGTCAAGGATGAGAATCACTGACTGGGCACCAGGATGCTGGAGGACCTGCTTTCTCTCACCTTGTGCTGCCACATCTGTTGAGAGTCCGGTAGCGCCCACCAGCCTACAGCCTATCCCTCCCTTACCGTTGGCCCTATGTTTTGGGATGTGGATGTGGACATCTGTCAGGCTCTGGAGAGTGAACCCGCACCCTCTACCTGCCCTCCTGAACGCATCTACATCCCCTCGGAGGTAAGGGATAGGCTGTTGACCTGTGCGCACACATCCCTCACCACTGGAAACCCAGGTATCACTTGCACTATTCACAATTCACGTGGCTCACAACTCATGTTCAGTATGTGCCCAAACAAAATCCCCCCGGCACGCTCCAGAAGGGAAGCTCCTTTCCCTTCCTGTGCCTCAGCGTCCCTGGTCTCATCTGTCCATTGACTTTGTTACTGATCTCCCCTTCTCTGATGGTTATTCCTCTCTCTGGTCTCCCTACCGCTCTCCAGGTCACCGAGGCACTGTTCCAGCAGGTCTTCCGGCACTATGACCTTCCCGGATGACATCGTCTCTGATCGTGAACCCCAATTCACGTCACGGGTATGGAGGGCTTTCATGGAAAAACTGGGGCTCAAGGTCAGCCTCACTTCCGGGTACCAGCATCAGCCCAAAGGGCAGGTGGAGAGGATGAACCAGGAGATATCAATAATAAGTGATATTCGTATCGCCGTAGACTACACCACTGCTGTCATCCTTACTTCCAAACGTTTAATCATGTTGGATAATATTTGGATGCTGACAGAAGTTGCACCATTGGAAGACATAGCTTGGACTATAGCCTACAATAGCCTATTTATTGTGTCATCATAGTGGTCTCTGACTTGTGGTCAGACTCGCTCAATGATTTTAATGTCATTGAGAAATTAGAGTAGTGTCAAAGATTTGTTTTCGCAAACATCCTTTCTGAAATTAAAAGTAATCCAAGAAGTAGTCATCTAGTTTTTCAAAACGATCTGTAATCTGATTACAATATTTTATCTGGTAACGTAACGGATTACAGTTACAGTTTTTGGTAATCCCTTACAAGATTACAAAAAGAACCTGGTGGTTACTCTGACAGAGCTCCAGAGTTCTTCTGTGAAGATGCAAGAACCTTCCAGAAGGACAACAATCTCTGCAGCACTCCACCAATCAGAACATTACGGTAGAGTGGCCTGATGGAAACCACTCCTCAGTAAAAGGCACATGACAAGCTGCTTGGAGTCTGCCAAAAGGCACATAAAGGACTCTCAGACCATGAGAAACAAGATTCTCTGGTCTGATGAAACCAAGATTGAACTCTTTGGCCTGAATGCCAAGCATCACGTCTGCAGGTAACCTTGCACCATCCCTACGGTGAAGCATGGTGGTGGCAGCATCATGCTGTAGGGATATTTTTCAGCAGCAGGGACTGGGAGACTAGTCATGATTGAGGGAAAGATGAACGGAGCAAAGTACAGAGACCTCAGGGCAAAGGATCACCTTCCAACAGGACAACAACCCTAAGCACACAGCTGAGACAACGCAGGAGTGACTTCGGGACAAGTCTCTGAATGTCCTTAAGTGGCCCAGCCAGAGCCCGGACATGAACCCAATCGAACATCTCTGGAGAGACCTGAAAATAGCTATGCAGTGAGGCTCCCCATCCAACCTGACAGAGCTTGAGAGGATCTGCAGAGATGAATGGGAGAGACTCTCCAAATACAGGTGTGCTAAGCTTGTAGTGTCATACCCAAGAAGACTTGAGGCTGTAATCGCTGCCAAAGGTGCTTCAACATAGTACCGAGTAAAGGATCTGAATACTTGCATATGTAAATGTGATATTTCCGGGGTTTCTTTTTTATAACTTTGCAAACATTTCTAAAAAACCTGTTTTTGATTTGTCATTATGGGGTATAGTGTGTAGATTGATGAGGGGAAAAAACAATGTAATCCATTTTAGAATAAGGCTGTAACGTAACAAAATGTGGAAAAATGTCAAGGGGTCCGAATACTTTGCAAATGTATTATTGCACACAGTTATTGCCTGGGGACGACGTTACACCAATAAACACTTACCTTGGTGAAAGGCCCAACCTAAAGAAATTAAGTGTCATTCATCTGGAACCAAGTTACATGTTCCTCAGTACACAAACACGCACCCAACAAAAACGAGCCATACCGCGTGGTGCTGGGCCTAGTCAGGTCTTTGATGCATTCACCCACTCCCCCGCTGAAAGATCAGCCACAAAATGTTGGCACCATTGTAACAGGTTGTAATCAAGCCCTGGTCTCCAGGATGGGAACAGAAGAGGAATACCTGTTGCGGTAGTCTCAGGTTAGACTAATCCAAACAATGTTGATTCTGACACACACACACACAAACGCAAGCTTTGCAGGTCCATCAACCCATTTAAATACCTCACACCCTACAGTAACTTGTGGATCATGAGAGAACCTTCATAAATCAGCAGAACGTTAATAACCAATTTATTGATGCTTTATGTAGTGTCCTGTAATACTTAGTTTGAAGTGAGACTGTTTCGGTCATTCAGAACTCCTTTGGTTATTTATAACACATACATAAATGCCTTATATCATATGACGCTGTACTTACTATAGTCAGACACCTTTGGTCATTAATAACCAGGGATGCATTGGTACAGTGGGCCCACGGTTCGCTATGTATCACGGTTTGTGGGCCACGGTATGGTTTCTTTATATTTAAGAAAAGTGTGCATTTGTAGGACTCTCATACAGGGGACAAGTTTGCAACACGTAGCTCTTCATCTCCCAAACCAGTACATAGTGAACTCTCACAGTGAGGTAGCTTCCAGTACATATTGAACCGTCACAGTGAGGTAGCTTTGAGTTGCTCTGGAGGTCCAACTATCAGTGGAGAGAGCTAGATAGGGTGTCTGTGTCAATTCATTTTCAATTTCTCTCTGTGATGTTTCATAGAGTTTGAGAATTACTTTGCTGCTGAAATGTGTGCGGGAGGGTACATTGTAACACGGTTCAATTTTCTTTCATCAGGTGACAAAATCCCGAGTCAGTAACCACCGAATAGGGCTGCAAATCTTTATCTATGAATTCTCCCACTGCTTTCATTATTTCTTTATGTTTTTCTGAATTTGTTGCAAATTGTTGTTGGAAGGCAGCAGCGAGAGATTGTTGTGTTTTCGCTAACGAGTGGACTCTCCTTGCTCCAGCTCCATCTGCAAGGGATACGGCCGGGTGATGGCGACGTAAACGACACTACATGTTAGAAGTGTTTCCACTCGAGTAGCCGACAGTGGCAAAGCAATGCTTGCAGACTGTACTTTGTTTACGGACTTCTTACCCTCGTCATCGTATTGAATGCTCAATCCAAAATGTTCCCACACAGCGGATTTGAAAGACGGCGGTGACTCTTCAAATTTGCTTCTGTCTGTCTTGTTAGCGCTCGCCATTGTCACGTTGGAGCTGAGAGAATATTTGTTTTTAGTTTCCCCTCTTCATGGGGCCCCTTTAGGGAGGTTTCCTACTGAGATGTCATTGCAAATCGTCCATTGGTTGTTTAAGGGGGGAGGGGGTTGCAGTCACTGCGGTTGCCAAATTTTGGGACATTGCTGTGGAGTCAAGTTTGTCAGCCCTCAGGAGACCCCTAATGGCCTGGGGCCCCAAGCAGTTGCCTGCCAAGCCTGTTCACAAGCTGCGTGTCTGGTTCTGTGGATCTAAATGTACAACGTGTGTGTAGTCTGCAGCACGATAAACAAGCAAGTTTTGTAAATTATAGGAAAATGACAAGTGTGCTTATTGAACCTTGGGGGCGTACCGAACGGTTCGAAAACATACTGTGTACCGTTGCATCCCTATTAATAACACATACATAAAGGCTTGATGATGTAAACACAAATGTATTAACACTTAGGGAATTATCACTAACAGCTAAAACAAATAAACATTAAAGACATGTGTAAACCATACATTTCCTTTTATTTGTACATTTCAAAACAATACAAATACATTAAGTTTCAAAAGGTCGAGCAATGCAATTACATTGAAAATTACACAGGGCTGAGAATAGTGTCGCTTGTCCCTGAGTTGTCGGACAAGTGTTTCTTTCCTATCTTCCTGCTGGTATGTTGGTTCCAATCTTAAAAGTAACAAAGTAAGTTAGTGTGTCTGTTAGAAAATGCCTTTGTCAAACCATCTGGATAAGTGCATTTCTGTGCTGAAAACCAGAAACTCTAAATGGGAAGACGGGAAACTCAATTCAATTCATATTATTATATTCCTCTTTAATTTACCAATCTTGTGACGTGAATATGAGACGTGGCTGTATCTAGGGGGATTTGTATTTAGCTGAGCCTACATTTTGGCTAGTTAGCAATTTCAGAGAAGGCTACAGTATGTACTCTAACTCAACACTTAACTACAAACAAATTTAAATTACAATGAATAAAGATGAACTTACTTGTCTTTCGCTCTCCAGTGGCAGCACAAGTGGGCATCACATGATCAGCATCTCGTCAGCAACACTAAAAAAGTTTATTCCGGGTCACGGGATTTCTAAAATGTTCCAAATAAAAGTCCCCTTTGTAATAGTAGAAAAGTGTCAATAACCGGAGTGTTGCTGGCCTTTTACTCCATTTACTCCATTGGCGACCGAATCACATCACATGCGCTTACTGCACTACAAAAAACCCGCTAACTAAACAAGAGTGCAGGGAACGCTCACTGAATTAAAGGGCAACTACACACAAAGATTTTTTCCAGACCTCAAAAGTAATCCCTGATGTGGTTTAAAGCATTATTTTAAAAAGTGTTGAAAAAAACTGAGGTAAACCAGAAAAAAAATAGGGCAAATCTGAAACCTGCAAAACAAAGAACTTTATTTTTTGGGAAAAAAACTGAGGTAGGCAAAACTTTTAAACAGATTTTTTTTTTTTTATTATGTGCCGGACTGCACTTTAGAGTGTGTCATCCTGCACCACAGCATTTTTGGGGAAGTTGAGGTTGGGTCCAATATTGACTATATACCCAAGAGGGAAAGAGGGTGGGCCATCCTATTAAATGTTTTAGTGAAATATAATATGCAATTTAGCAGAATCGAACCCAATATCCTGGTATTGCAATGCTCTACCAAGATGCATGACAGGGTTATAAATGCTTGGTGAAGCCTCAATTTAATATGCTTGATAAGGCCTTTATTAAGTGGTGCTTATGCCACCCTGCCACCCAGGTTTATGTCATATTTGACATAGTGTGTTGTGTCACATTTGACATTGGTGGCTAAGTCACACAGTTATGCCACATCTGTGAACCCTTTATAAAGCATGACAAACAGTCATTGATGATTTGTAATACATTTATGTAGCATTTATGAAGGCTTTATGAAGCTTAAGTTAAGTTAAGTTAAGCCTGGGAATTTTGCTTAAATTCATCAAAAAGTTAGCTTATAACAGTGAACCTTTTTTGTGGGATACACATAAGGCAATTCTAGGTCTTGTGGCATATTTTGGTTAAACTATCCCCAATTCATTGGAATTGCAACCCTCTGCATGCACAGTGCATTCTTCCATCACATGTGCAGTGCACTCTTCCATCACATGTACAGCTGTTTCTCAAGATCTTGCACACTAATGATATGCTATTGAGCCCACACTACTACAGTGTCTGAGCCAAGGACTACATGCTTTCTGTTAAGTTTTGATTACAATACTGGGTGGGATGAATATATTTTATGACATACAGTGGGGAGAACAAGTATTTGATACCCCTCCGATTTTGCAGCAAAGTGTGTTTAAATCATTTCTAACTTGTTAACATTTTCTGCTAGTTAGGTTTTACTACCATGTGGGTTTTTGCTCGCTTGAGCCTGCTAACCGAGGAGTGTTAATTCAGCTGTTTCCATACATGTTTCATTTTAAAACATTTATCTTACAAAGGAGTTGTTTAATCTAACTGCTTAACTTTTTATCTGAACATGGAATTGTATTTGGGATTTTTAAACTAGTTTTTTTCTCATCTCAACAGGAAAATGCCACAGGCACTATCTGATGTGTGGAGACATTTCACTGCAGCTAATGTAGGAGGAAAAGCTGTGTACATTTGCAAATACTGTGCCAAATTATATGTAAAGAATGCAACAAAGATGCAGAATCATCTGGCCAAGTGCATAAAGTTCCCTCAGCGCACACAAAAAGCAACCTCTGACAAAGGTCCCTCAAAAGTCCCTCTACTTCTATAAGGTGAAAATGATGAATCAGACACCTTATCGATTGCAACAGCTCATGGTCCTCCTGGAATCAGAAGTTTTTGTTGACTCAATGGAGGAACGTAGTCAAAGAAATGCTGATGAATGTCTTGATCGAGCTGTGTATGCAACTGGTTCACCTCTGATTCTCACAGGCAATGTGTATTGGAAGATATTTCTGAATGTTCTTCACCCAGCATACACCCCTCCAACCAAACACGCTTTATCTAGTCATTTGCTGGATGCAGAGTTTAACAGAGTTCAAGTGAAGGTTAAGCAAATCAGAGAAAGCAGACTCTATTGCAATCATCTCTGATGGGTGGTCGAATGTTCATCGGCAAGGAATAATTAACTACATCATATCCCACCCCTCAACCAGTATTCTACAAGAGCACAGACACAAGGGACAACAGACCCACCGGTCTCTACATTGCAGATGAGCTGAAGGCAATCATCAATGACCTTGGACCACAGAAGGTATTTGCACTGGTGACAGACAACGCTGCAAATATGAAGGCTGCTTGGTCTAAAGTGGAGGAGTCCTACCCTCACATTACACCCATTGGTGGGCTGCTCATGCATTTAATCTGCTCCTCAAGGACACCATGGCCATGGCACTGAAAACAATGGATACACTCTACAAGAGAGCGAAGGAAATGGTTAGGTATGTGAAGGGTCATCAAGTTATAGCAGCAATCTACCTCACCAAGAAAAGTGAGAAGAATAAGAGTGCCACGTTGAAGCTGTCCAGCAACACCTTTTGGGGTGGTGTTGTCATCATGCTCTCTCTACAAGAGAGCCACGGAAATGGTTAGGTATGTGAAGGGTCATCAAGTTATAGCAGCAATCTACCTCACCATGAAAAGTGAGAAGAATAAGAGCGCCACATTGAAGCTGCCCAGCAACACCCTTTGGGGTGGTGTTGTCATCATGTTTGACGGTCTCCTGGAGGGGAAGGAGTCTCTCCAAAAATGGACATATCACTGTCTGCCGATATGGACAGCCCCATCAAGAGGATCCTCCTGGATTATATATTTTGGGAGAGAGTGGTAAGCAGCCTGAAAGTCCTGAAACCTGTAGCAGTAGCCATTGCACGGATTGAGGGAGACAATGCCATCCTGTCTGATATTCAGACTCTGCTTGCAGATGTAAGAGAAGAAATCCATAATGCCCTGCCAACTTCACTGTTGTTCCAAGCAGAGGAAACTGCAGTTCTGAAATACATCAAAAAGCATGAAGACTTCTGCCTGAAGCCCATACATGCTGCAGCGTGCATGTTGGACCCCAAGTATGCTGGCAAGAACATCCTGTCTGGTGCAGAGATCAAAAAGGCCTATGGCGTCATCACTACCGTGTCTCACCACCTTGGCCTAGATGAGGGTAAGGTTCTTGGCAGTCTGGGGAAGTACACAACAAAGCAAGGGTTTTGGGATGGAGATGCAATATGGCAGTCGTGCCAACATATCTCATCAGACAACTGGTGGAATGGACTTTGTGGATCTGAGGCTCTTTCCCCTGTTGCCTCCATCATTCGCCAAATCCCAACATCAGGCGCTTCAGAGCGCAACTGGTCCTTGTTTGGGAACACACACACCAACGCATGCAACAGGCTGACCAATACAAGGGTTGAAAAATTGGTGGCCATCTGGGCAAATTTGAGGCTTTTTGAGCCTGACAATGAGCCATCCTCAACAAGGTTGGAAAGTGACAGTGAAGGTGAGGCTCAGAGTCTGATGTTCAAGAGGTGGACATTGAGAAGGTCCAGGGAGAAGACATGGAAGCCTGAGAGGAAGACAACCAAATATTTTGTTTCTAGACTATCATTTTACAGATGTATGTTGAAAACGTTTTTGGGAGATGTGATGGATCATTGCGGATCATTCAATATTCCATTACTTTGGTTGTTCAGTGAAACCATCACATGTGAAGAGTCAACTCAAAAAGTTCAATTCGTAACTAAATCGTTTTTTTTATTTCTATTGGAAGGATTTAATCATTTGCAATTATGTCTACTTGTGATAAGGTAAAAGGTTTATGTTTCTGTCTCCATATGATAGTCACGTTCTGACCATCGTTTGTATGTGTTTTCCTTGTTTTAGTGTTGGTCAGGACGTGAGCTGGGTGGGCATTCTATGTTGGATGTCTTGTTTGTCTATTTCTATGTCTGGCCTGATATGGTTCTCAGAGGCAGGTGTTAGTCATTGTCTCTGATTGGGAACCATATTTAGGTAGCCTGGGTTTCACTGTGTGTTTGTGGGTGATTGTTCCTGTCTCTGTGTTTGCACCAGATAGGACTGTTTAGGTTTTCACATTTCATTATTTTGTAGTTTATTCATGTATAGTTTTCCTTCATTAAACAAACATGAATCATCACAACGCTGCATTTTGGTCCGACTCTCTTTCACCAGAAGAAAACCGTTACAATGATATGGTAAATATATCCAATACAAAATACATCTACATTTAAATGGTATTAATATTAATTAGCATATATTCCTGTTAATTCCCACAGAGTTTCCACCTCTGAATATTTGCCAAAATGTGCAACCCTCGCTGCACGTCTATCACAGAACCATTATCGTCCATAGTAATAAAAAATGTTTTTTGCCATCAGTAGCTAGGCGTTTAAAATTAAATGTGGAGTGGTGCATATAGTTATGTGATGACATCACGTGCCCCGCATAACTTCAAAAGTCTCCACACATCATGGATCAGACATCAGTAATAAGTCAGAAAATAACAGATATCAGGATTAGACAGGGTAATAAATCAAACAAACCTTCCAGCTTTGCATCTCAATTCCATCAGGTACTCATTAACTTATCTTTCTGAGTTCATTATTTATTTTGTTCCACCATATTCCCTCAACAGGCCTCAACACCACTTGAGGTATATACAGTATATGCGCTGTATTCAGAATGCTAAAAGATTATGTATGTAAGCATCTCTCAACGTGACAATAAACGTGAAGTCCCAAAGCAGTGCAATACTGAATCATTGATGGTGTACAATGGCCACCCAACTTACTTTGCAAATTATGAACAGTTGTCTTTTGCTAATTGTTGCTATGTATAATCAGCAGTGTATCCCTCTGTTCAAGGGTCATGCAACTTGGATGCTCTCCAAATCCACAATTTAGATACCTGTCCAAGACATTCTAACTCTTACTACAAACAGAGAACAATAGCATCCTGAGGTAGCAGGCTAAAGTAGAGTGGTTGTGATTGGAAAGAGAGCGAGAGAGCGAGACCGCATTGTCTTGGCAACACATACAATCTCAACTCAGCAACTGCATTAATTCCAGCCTGAATAAGAGACATTGTACATTCAGTAGTAGAGCTCCTGGACTAAGGCCATAGTACAAAAAATGCCTCTGATACAGGGAGGGAACAACATGCGAACTAAGAGAGAAGTGAGAGGGTGGTAGGAAGGAATTAATTATCACATAGCTAACATTGAGTATGTTTCAAAAACTGCATGTAACAGCAAACAATGCAAGTAGGCTGATTAAACGTGTACTATGATTTCATTAGCCACTCCAACTCCAACTGCTCTTAAACGCTAGTAAAAGCAAATGCATGCTTTTCAACCGTTCGCTAAACGCACCCGCCCGCCTAGTATCACCACCCTGGACGGTTCCGACCTATAATATGTGGACAACTATAAATACCTAGGTGTCTGGCTAGACTGTAAACTCTCCTTCCAGACTCATATTAAACATCTCCAATCCAAAATAAAATCTAGAACCGGCTTTCTATTTCGCAACAAAGCCTCCTTCACTCATGCCGCCAAACTTACCCTAGTAAAACTGACTATCCTACCGATCCTCGACTCATCATCTACAAAATAGCTTCCAACACTCTACTCAGCAAACTGGATGCAGTCTATCACAGTGCCATCCGGTTTGTTACCAAATCACCTTATACCACCCACCACTGCGACCTGTATGCTCTAGTCGGCTGGCCCTCGCTACATATTCGTCGCCTGGCCTGCCTGGCTCCAGGTCATCTATAAGTTTATGCTAGGTAAAGCTCCGCCTTATCTCAGTTCACTGGTCACGATAACAACACCCACCCGTAGCACACGTTCCAGCGGGTATATCTCACTGATCATCCCCAAAGCCAACACCTTGGAGACTTTTATTTCCCTCACCAACTTTAAACATCAACTATCTGAGCAGCTAACCGATCACTGCAGCTGTACATAGTCCATCTGTAAATAGCCCACCCAATCTACCTACCTCATCCCCATACTTTTTTTATTTGATTTACTTTTCTGCTCTTTTGCACGTCTGTTTCTCTACTTGCACATCATCATCTGCTCATTTATCACTCCAGTGTTAATTTGTTAAATTGTCATTATTCGCTCCTATGGCCTATTTATTGCCTAGCTCCTCATGCCTTTTGCACACACTTTATATAGACTTTCCTTTATCTACTGTGCCATTGACTTGTTTGTGTTATTGGCTTGTTTGTTTACTCCATGTGTAACTCTGTTGTTGTCTGTGTCACACTGCTTTGCTTTATCTTGGTCAGGTCGCAGTTGCAAATGAGAACTTGTTCTCAACTAGCCTACCTGGTTAAATAAAGGTGAAAAAAAGACTGTGGCACTATTTATCTATTTATAAATGATCTACTTCATCTGGATTATATAAATATGCACATCCTTCTCAAGTACTTAAATCATTTGAGTTCAGTAAACAGTGCTCAACTCTCCACCCCAAGAGCTTACTGGAGGTCAGATAGAGTGCATTGTGAGCACATCTACACTAAGTATACCAAACATTAGGAACACCTACTCTTTCCATGACGTAGACTGACCAGGTGAATCCAGGTGAAAGCTATGATCCCTTATTGATGTCACTTGTTAAATCCACTTCAATTAGTGTAGATGAAGGGGAGGAAACAGGTTAAAGAAAGAGTTTTAATCATTGAGACAATTGAGACATGGATTGTGTGCCATTCAGAGGGTGAATGGGCAAGACAAAATATGTAAGTGCCAGGATATGAACAGGGTATGGTAGTAGGTGCCAGGGGCATTGGTTTGTGTCAACAACTGCAAAACTGCTGGGTTTTTCATGTTCAACAGTTTCCCATGTGTATTAAGAATGGTCCACCTCCCAAAGGAGAACTGTGGGAAGCATTGGAGTCAACATGGGCCAGCATTCCTGTGGGACACTTTCGACACCTTGTAGAATCCATACCCCAATGAACTGAGGCTGTTCTGGTGGGAAAATGGGGGTGCAACTCAATATTAGGAAGTTGTTCCGGCCCCCTGACCATCCGCGCAAGAAAAGGTTGGCCTGTGACTGAATCTAGTTGATGATCCCTGCCTATGGGCCCTGGTCACAACTAGTGCACTATGGCTGCATTTAGACAAGCAGCGCAATACTGATATTTTTGGTCTTTTGACCAATCAGATCAGCTCTGAAAAAGATATGATTTGGTGGTTTGTGAAAAGATCTGACGTGAATGGTCAACAGACCAATTAGTGGTAAAAGTATCAGAATTGGGCTGCCTGTTTAGCACAGCCTTTGTAGGGCATTGGGTGCCTTGTGAATGCATACTTAGACATCTCTACCAGTTTTCAGTGGATCTCCCAAGAGAATGGACTAACCAGGCCACATTATATACTGAGGCAGCAGCACACTCAGATACTGGGCTTTAAATGGGGTATCTCAGGCTGCTGAGCATTGAATACCAACAACTCATAACCATTACTACCATTGCAGCAGTATTGTCAATCTACATCCAATATTCTAAAGTGTTTGCCTGAAGGACAAAGCAGACTGAGTTGACGAACGTTTAAAAACAGCCGGTGGCCGTTCTGTCGCCTCTGACCACAGAACATCCGCTGTAATTTTTCAGTTAATTTCCCGATGATTCTACATGTTGAATTGCAGGACACGCAGCATGTAATACACAGCACAGGGCTGACGTTTGTTGTGGTTTGTCTTTGTCTTTTATTTAGTTGTAACCCCAGAGACCTATTTATCTCAATAGAAGACTCTGGTGTGGCCTGCCTACTGACAACAGAGCAGTTGAGCGAAAACATTACAGTACAGTCTGGGCAGTGTGCCTACAGTAGACTACACCTCAGCACAATCATCAGACTGGTGTCGGGCCAGTGACAGAGACATTTAGGTCGAGTGTCAAGTGTTTAGTCTCTTGAGTGTGTGTGTGTGTGTGGTTATATTATGACTCTGGTCTATTTAATCACTTATATTTTCTCCAGTTACTGTAGATTACTTAGCCAGAAAGGGTAAATAGCCTGATGTAACACTGGTGTCCATAAACCTGTTGTAAAGGACCATGCATACAGGGGGGTGTGCTTGGGTTCCGGAACACTGATGCTTTTATAGATTTCAAAGTAAATCAAGCCTAAATGGATGTCTTCCTAAACAAAGCTGGCCTGCGCTCAGCCTGATCCACAAAGGAGCATCAATTATGATTAGGCATACCACAACACAATCTGATCCATATAATGAGCAAGATTTTAAATACTCGCTCATGCCAGTAACAGCTGATCAATGTGGACAAAGGGATGCCGTTTTTAATTTACATATCTCTCTCTCTCTCTCTCATTCGGAAAGTATTCAGACCCATTCCCTTTTTCCACATTTTGTTACGTTACAGCCTTTCTCTAAAATGGATTAAACAAAAAATCTACACACAATACCCAATAATGAAAAAGTAAAAATAAGTTATAAGAAAAAAAAAAACTGAAATACCTTACTAAAAATCCTCAAGCGAAAACAGGGTTCTAGACATTTTTGCAAATGTATTAAAAAACAAAACCAGAAATACCTTATTTACATAATTATTCAGACCCTTTGCTATGAGACTTGAAATTGAGCTCAGGTGCATCTTTATTCCATTGATCATCCTTGAGATGTTTCTACAACTTGATTGGAGTTTACCTTTGGTAAATTAAATTGATTGGACATGATTTGGAAAGGCACGCACCTGTCTAATATAAGGTCCGACAGTTGACAGTGCATGTCAGAGAAAAAACGAAGCCAGGAGGTTGAAGGAATTGTCCGTAGAGCTCTGAAAAAGATTGTGTCACAGTGGAATCCATCATTCTTAAATGTAAGAAATTTGGAACCACCAAGACTCTTCCTAGAGCTGGCCGCCGGCCAAATGGAGCAATCAGGGAAGAAGGGCCTTGGTCAGGGAGGTGACCAAGAACCCAATGGTCACTTTGATAGATCTCCAGAGTTCCTCTGTTGAGATGGGAGAACCGTTCAGAAGAACAACCATCTCTGCAGCACCCCACCAATCAGGACTTTATGGTAGAGTGGCCAGACGGAAGCCACTCCTCAGTAAAAGGCAAATGACAGCCTGCTTGGAGTTTGCCAAAAGGCACCTAAAGGACTGTCAGACCATGAGAAACAAGATTCTCTGGTCTGATGAAACCAAGATTGAACTCTTTTGCCTGAATGCCAAGCGTCCTGTCTGCAGGAAACCTGGCACCATCCCTTTTGTGAAGCATGGTGGTGACAACATCATGCTGTGGGGATTTTTTACGTGTCAGGGACTAGGAGACTAGTCAGGATCGAGGGAAAGATGAACGGAGCAAAATACAGAGAGATCCTTGATGAAAACCTGCTCCAGAGCTCTCAGGACCTCAGACTGGGGCAAAGGTTCACCTTCCAACAGGACAATGACCCGAAGCACACAGTCAAGACAATGCAGAAGTGGAGTCGGGACAAGTCTCTGAGAGTGGCCCAGACAGAGCCCGGACTTGAACCCGATCTAACATCTCTGAAGAGACCTAAAATAGCTGTGCAGCGACGCTCCCCATCCAATCTGACGGAGCTTGAGAGGATCTGCAGAGAATAATGGGAGAAACTCCCCAAATACAGGTGTGCCAAGCTTCTAGCATCATACCCAAGAAGACTTGAGGCTGTAATCTCTGCCAAAGGTGCTGAGTAAAGGGTCTGAATACTTATGTAAATGTCATACTGTTTTTTTTTTATAAATTTGCAAACATTTCTAAACTTGTTTTTGCTTTGTCATTATGGGGTATTATGAGTAGATTGATGAGGGAAAAAACAATTTAATAAATTTTAGAACAAGGCTGTAACGTAACAAAATGTGGAAAAAATCAAGGGGTCTGAATACTTTCCAAATGCACAAATTATACTGTATAATTATATATACATACAGTATAATTAGCCTTCTGACAATATTATTATTTTTTACTTCAGGGAGTTTCACATGATACATTCATCTCCTTTTATTCAATGCCCTTTGACCAGCTCATGTGACACATGTGGAAGTGCCAAGTGCAGTAGCTCGAATTGTTAAGTAGATTTTCTTTTACATCTTTCTAACACCAGAGTGTGTATTTGACAGATCTCATTGAAGTTAATTGTTACATAAAGGTGTTCATTAACATCTTTAGGGTTTATTTTGGTCTCTCTGTGTACAGACTGTGACTGAAAGAAGGATTTTGAATAACCAACTAAACATTAGGGCAATTTTTACTTAACAAAAGCAAACATTTATTGATGACGCTGAAGCACAGAGCTTTAAAGCGCTTTATTTTAGAACCCTAACAAATCACTGACGGTAGAGAGGGATCATAAGCTTTTTACCACAAACGATATGAAATTGAGAGTCTGAACAAATATCTCTGGGATTGTTAAAGTGAGAGGTAGATCACTTGCAAAAAGTTGTGTGAAGTTGGAGAGCTTGCATGTGCATAGTATATGTGTTGTATGAGTATTAAGTAGGTCCTCACATACATGTAAAACACCTCAAATACACTTCATATTCTGGAACCCTCACATACAGACAACTTTTGAAAAATATCTAGTCCATGTCACTGACAGCAGGCATGCTGCGACAAACAGCACTGTCTTAAGATAATGAAAAACAAAGGCTCACTGTACCAAACCAAAAGGCTCTGATGGATCCACCTTGTGGTTTAGTACAGTGAGCCTCTCCTAAGAGAGTGATAGTAGCAACATTTTACAACTCTGGCAACCGACTGATCAAATTTTGAATCAAGCAGACCGGAGAAAGAAATATTTTTATTGAACAACAGCAGTGATGGGAATTTTCTGGCAAGTATAATTAAAACTCCAAATACTCCATAACAAGTAAATTGACAAGTGGAGGATTTGAACTGCAAATGATGTTAAAGGATGCGTCAATGACACCCTATTCAATATAGTCCACTACTTTTGAACTGGCCCATTTTCATGGATTTGCACTTGTCCAGTTTACTGGCTTGTAAATATAATTTGCTATGATGATGATATTTTAAATACACCATTAGGATGTTAAAGTTGTCTGAATCTGATGGAAAAGGGTGCCATTTGGTCGTAATCCATAGCCTGCAGAGGAAATGGAGGAAACAACCATCCCACTGAGCACAGATGTCAGTTCATCATCTAGTTTTGATTTACATTTGGTTGTTATCAACTAATGTGACAAGAATGTCACGCTGACCATGTAATTGGATTTGGGTTCAAAGTTGGGTGAAAGAATACGAAATTCACTTATGTTGATAACATTTTTTTTTTTATCCAATAAATTTTCCACGTTTATTGAACGTCATCACATTTAATTTTCTCATTGAAATTATGAGGAAACAACGTTAATTCAACCAGTTTTTGCCCAGTGAGAGATTAATTGAGGTTTGAATCACACATTGACCATTGAGGGTGCATAAACTGTGGGCTGGAGCGACGCATGATATTTTAAATGCTTGAGATGTCTTCTGTATAGTTAAATGATTGTAAGGCTGATGGGGGTGACATTGATGACATGATTTGTTATGGAGTTTAGGGTTTGCCCAGGACCCCAATATTTCGAATCTTGGTCAATAATAAAGACCACTATAATATCAGAATTGTTGAGAAATGATGCTAGGACGTTATGGGGGCTGTTGCATGCCGCTCAATTAAAGTGCAGAAACTGCACTGCAGAAAGAGACAGACATTTGCTATAATGATCTACCCAAAGCTACTGTATCAGTCTCAATGTTATGGTCTTTGTATCTCCGATCCTTTTAGAAAGCCAAATAAAAGATCGACTTTGTTACACAAATTGAAAACCTGAGAGAGGCACAGCAGCAGAGTCACATAAGTAAAAAACTATGCAACAAAGGGAGAGGAAAGCTTTCTCTCAAACAAGACAAGGTAAGTCGCTTTGCTCTGGGGGAAGTGGATAAAGCAAAGATAATATAAAAAAATAAAGCAAAGATAATATAAAGCAAACATAATAATGTAGTAAAGATAAAGATAATCTAGACACCACCTGGCGAACACACTTCAAAGTCTTGCACTAATATGTAATATGCAACAATTCCAGATTAACAATTGATGCCTTGTCGTTGAACTTTTATCTAATTAAAATGCTTTTTCAAAGCCCTTCCTGTGGTTCTTTTAATAAGACACCTGACTGGAGGGAAGTCAGGATTGTTCAGTAAAGGAAATACGTGTTTTTTAAGAAAACTTGGCAAATATTTGATGAGAACTATTAAATAGGACACTATAGCCAGTATAAGATGTTGAGGTGAATTTGATACGCCAAAGTCAGAGGCAGAGAGTGCATTGCGCGCATCCATACATGCATGATTGCCAATCAAATTGGACACAGATAGCTACGAGGTAAACACAGATAGTTAAGAGGTAAATTCCATTCCGGTTTTGTGTGATGTCGCTTTTTGAGAGTGTATGAGGATAATGCCACGTGAAAATGCATGACAAATGACTAAACTAATCCTCATTTGGTGTAGTCACAATCCAATGACGGGATACAATAGAATACTCAAGATAGCCACACACAAACTTCTCAAATACAATGCATTGTGCTGAACAGCGGGCAAATGTAAAACCAAACACATGCAAACAAAGGCCAACTAGATTGCCTATATTACAGTTGCCTATGACAGGTGAGTTCAACTCACTTTAACTGGATGAACTATTGGAAGCCCATAAATTACATTCATGAAGGTTCGTCTTGACGAAATTATCATAAATATAAATGTAGCAAAAAACAATCTACGTGAAAGGTCCGTATGAGTTAAATAGGCATGGATAGCCGACTAAATGAGACGAGGAATTGTTTTGCCTCCGATGCCATCCCATCCCACTTTCTAAGCACATTGAGACGCAAAATTATCATCGCCAAAAGTCCAAACTATCGATTTAAATGTCGAACTTAAATAGGTCTGCATCATATCACACCGAGTGTTTATGAAACCGTTGAATGAGATTGGCAATTTAAGCGCATCATTTAACCTTCGCATCAGGCTACCCGGTACTTCCAAACACGGTGTCATGAATCCATCATCAAATAGCCTAGATGGAGGAGAGGAGGACACTGTTTCTCGTTACGCTGGCTCATGTGCACATCGAAAATCTTCAGGCATTGTCAAAAAGGATGCTGATATTGCACGCAGCGCAGCGGGCATGCAAAACTGACCACGAAAGAGCTGAAAACAATAAAGACAGTTCTAGTTTTATAGTCTCGTTCTCTGTCTATAGAGATGGAAAGCGATCTTAGTTTGGTAACCGATGTAAGTAAAACGGAAATCAAATCACACATAGGCTAAGTAGCCTAATGCATGTCTGAGATGTACCTGTAACTCCAAACTGTAACCCTGGTACAAGTGTGTCGGGAACACCGTCAATTGATGTTGCACTTGTAGGGAAACTGTGTAATCCATTGACCAGATCAGCGAAACGTGTGTACAAAGCAGAAGACGCTTCCACAGCTGTTTGCAGTACTATGCTGTAGTACAACCGTCGACTGTTCTCCGCCCCGCTTCTTCCTCATTGGTCGTTTGGCAGTAGTAGTCCAGCCAGCAGTCTACTTGTGTAGAGCCAGGGCCGTGCTACCAAACGGGCAGGTAGTGCACGTGCCCCGGGGTCCCCTTTATAATAAGCATTGCATGCATCTATAATCACATTTGCGTAGTGGCATACAGTTGAGCAGACACGTTTTTAGGATTTCCACACATGGGGATTTTTGTTGTTGCATGGTCTGGGGAAAAAAAGGGCATTTTATAAAAACATGTCATGTCATTTGCATGATATAACACATTATCAGAATAATATTTTATTCCACACAAATGGACAAATGCAGGCTACTACTGTGCAACTCGCTATTCAGGTAGGATGCCATTTTTTAACTTTATTTTTTCATATTTATAATAATTTGTTTTATCATTATTATTATTACTGTATATCATTGTTATTATTGTATACCTATTTATTCATCTAAACCAGTTCTTTAAATATGAAAAACATGTTTTGTTTCATTCTGTTGAGACATTTTCGTTGGATAAATGAAGTTTGATCTGTCTTTTTAATTGTGTGGTCCATTTTTTTTAGCTTAAAATGGGTTATAAGTAGGCATTTTGTAAAATAAATATCATTAGCCTATACTATCATTTGTTGGGTACGGTAGGCACTAGCCTTTATTGGTACCTGCTCAATATAGCCTGTTCAAAGCTTTTGTGAAGGTTTAATCCAGTTCGCAAGTGTTTTGTTGCATTCTGTTGAACTATTTTCTTTGGCCAAATGAAGTTCCAACAGTAATTTGTTTGCTGCAATTTAATATCATGCTCATATTTTCACTATAAACAATGGCTTGACTTACTACTGTATATCACCCTAATAAAGTTTAGAACATTTTGTGAACGTTTGGTGTTGTGTGGCTATTAACCTATTATACTGCAGGCCTATGAAATGAAGGCAGTACGCACTTGCACTCCAACTGACTCTGACAGTTGAACTTGGGGTGAAGAAGACTGTTTCAGACCTACCAGAGTTACTACTTTAATCTAACAATATAATGATTATCTTTATAAAAAATATTTGTATCGAAAAATAATGAATTAGCCTCCTTCCGTATGCCATTATCTGTACAGCAGATGCAGTAGTCTATCTTACAATAATAAAGAAATGCATGTTGGTGTTGTAGCTTGCCCCAGGCATATCTCTATCTCTCTCCCACTTTCTGGAGCTAGGCCGAAAGCTTCTCTTTCTGGAGCTAGGCCGAAAGCTTCTCTTTCTGGAGCTAGGCCGAAAGCTTCTCTTTCTGGAGCTAGGCCGAAAGCTTCTCTTTCTGGAGCTAGGCCGAAAGCTTCTCTTTCTTTCTATATATATTTTTTAAATATTAATATCATACAGTGGATACCTAGGCTTATGTCTGCAATGCCCTGATGCATTTAGTGCTCAAATCTCTGACAGCTGAACCGTCAGGTGGAACATTTTAGTTTTAGGAAAGTAAAAACCATTCAAACAAGTAGGCTGTAAAGTTGTGCATGTGCTACACAAGGATTTTGTTTTTGTAATTTGTTAAAATCTGTTTTTAAGGACTTATGTGGCTCATTTGGCGAATATCCCTCATTTATTGATGGCGCTGGCTGCGTGGGTAGACACCCTAATGTGTTACGCAGCTAATGCATATCGATGACTGGTACATATCTCAAATGTCCGCTAAATTAAAATCTTTCCAGTCACTTGTCCGGTGCCAAATTTTCCTGTCAGTGTGGGATGTCCTTCAATCTGGAAAAAGACAAGGGGGAGAAATTATCCTCACTCCTCACAACTACTTTTATTAATCTGCATAAATAAATGTTATACTTACATTTTGCGAAGTTATTCCTTATTT
Source organism: Oncorhynchus kisutch (assembly GCF_002021735.2). Classification (NCBI taxonomy): domain Eukaryota; kingdom Metazoa; phylum Chordata; class Actinopteri; order Salmoniformes; family Salmonidae; genus Oncorhynchus; species Oncorhynchus kisutch. Next base: position 38,062,185 of record NC_034176.2, read on the forward strand.
TCCTGGAAACTTTATCCAAGCGTGGATTTCTGTCTGCCATTAATTCAGATTTTTTTTATAGGATAGCCTCGCTGGCAAAAGATACATGGGATTGGGACATGCCAATTTTGACGTCCGGCCTAGACATTCTGCCAGCTCATGTTTCGTTAACCATCAGTGCTCGTTATAAATTCACCCGCCAGCTGATCTCAATTGCAACCATTATTGGTCACCTCATTACTGCTCACTTAAGATATGTTTGCCGTCAGGTTGGTATTGTCATTGCATCAATTTAGTCCTTTTTGAACAGACTAATGGTGATTTATCAATTTGACAACCATTCTGTACAATCAAAATTCAATATTTCCTTGTTTACCAACGGCAAATCTAACGTGAAAATGCAGCTATATGTGCGTGCTGCAGGCAGCGGCCCTAACTGCTAGACCCACCCAGGCCACGATTGAATTCAATTGAGTGTTTTTGAGTTTTTGAGTACAGACACCAGTGTCTCAGGTCAGGCAGTTTCTGTGCCACACTAAATACATTTGCCAAGAAGGTGAATTTTGATATGGAAAATCTTTTTACGGGTCAAATTGACTCCAACCAAACACAACGTAATCTTTCTAAGACAGAGAGGGATGCAATTGTCCAAAAATGAACGGATTGGGGTTAAAAAAGCAGACAAAGATGGCGCTACAGTAGTGTGGAGTAAGGACAAATATGTGACAGAAGCCTACCGTCAATTAGACAATGATGAATTCTACCAATCTCTTACCTTCAACCCTACAGAGGACCTAAAAACGGAACAGAAAGGGATCCTCACAGAAGCTAAGGAGAATGGCTACATTTCAGACAATGAGTTCAACTTTATTTTCAATGGCAGTATGGCTTCTTTTTATCTTCTTCCAAAAGTCCACAAGAATCTTGAAAATCCCCCAGGCAGACCAGTCATTAGTGGTAATGAAACTCTGATTACTTCACATTGATGACTTTAATAAGCCTTTTCTGACCAAACCCCCAGCCTATCTTCAAGATACCACAGATGTGTTGAACAAATAACATTCATTTTTTTGGACCTCGACATCAGTAAAAAATGACAAAGGTTGTTTGCGCACATCAATCTTTAGGAAGCCTGCAGATGGGAATACCATTCTGAGGGCAGACAGCTTTCACACCAAAAGGCTAAAAGAGAACATTCCATATGGCCAATTCCAAAGAGTCCACAGAATTTGCGAACAGGAAACAGACTACAGTGTCAAATCTGCTGAATTGGAGAATCACTTCTTGAATCGGGGCTACAGCGCTCAGGTCCTGAAAGATGCAGGTATAAGGGCCGGACTACTTGAGAGAGAGAACTTGTTGCGAAGGGGAGAGCCTCGTGATACATCAGAGAGAGTGTACTTTGTTACAAAATACAGCATTGAAGCAGAGAACATTAAAATAATAATTCAAAATAATTGGGGAATCATCCAAAGTGATACGCTACTATGCCAAGTCTTTCCTGAGCCACCAGTCTTAAGCTTTAAGAGATGTCCTACCCTGAATGACAAATTAGTCCACAGTTATCTTCCGGGTGACTCTCAAAAAACATGTCTTGACCACAAACCCAATAACTCTTTTAAATGTAACCATTGCAACCATTACAGAAATATTGCACAGAAGAAGTATTTTGTTGACACAGCTTCCAAAATGGAGTATTACGTCAAGCATTTCATTAACTGTAAAACCTCTCATGTCATCTACAGATTGGAATGTCCACAGTGCAAGGTGTTCTATATTAGACGGACAAAGAGACGCCTTCAAGACCGCTTAGCGGAACACAAGTACGCCATACGGGTAGTCAAAGAAGACTACCCCATGCCAAGGCACTACTAAGTCCTTACACCATGGCAATCCTGCCTCCCTATAAGCTATGGGTATTGATCATGTTCCGGCCTCTATTAGAAAAGGGGACCGTCAAACAGTTAAACCAAAGGGAAATGTTGGGATTTACAAACTACACGCCACTAAATACCCTGGTTTAAATGAAGATATGGATTTCCCACCCTTCCTATGGGGTCGTGATGGGTCCATTTGCTGTCATCTAGTGGACATTTTGCTCAATTGCCCTCAGCTATGTTTACAATGTTGTTGTCCATGTTTGCTGTGTTCTAGTGTACTACGGAATATATTGCTTTCTTATTCTTGACACTTCTCCCAGTCATATTTAAGGTTAGAACTACCTTTCTAGGCGTTCTGATACTTCTAGCTTGGAGTTAAAAATGTTCTATAACATATCTACAGTATTTCACTTTTTAATGTGTATAGTAGTGCTTACTAGGTGTGTAAAAATCCATTTTGTAACCCCTCCGTCTTCAAATTAGGGCTGATTGGAAAAGCTGTTCAAAAGAGGACGTTGCAGTATTATTATTTATTTGTACTCCCTGACGAAGGCCATGCACCCGAAACGCGTCAGATTTTTAAAACTTGTTTTCCATTGAACATGCGACACAAATAAAGGTATTTTAATGAATTATTTGAAGAGTGGCTTGGTCCTCCTTTCTTTTTGATAACCAATTCACCCCTTTTACCAAAGAGCACCTTCTGTCTACCAAAATGTACTACTGTTTACCTTAGTAGAGCTTCCCTTCCCCCTCTTTCTATCAATTTTGAGTTTATTCATAACCTTAGGATAAACTAGACACTTGTATGTCATAGTATAGTGGATACCAATATATATGTTGTGTTATTGAGCTATATAAAACTATGGTTGTTGATGTTTATGGCTGCATTTCAGATACATTTTTGTATATTTGAATGTGTCAGTAATAGGACCTAGGAATAGCGTTTGAGCGTGCGAGAGAGAACATCATTTTGATAGCAAGCCTTAATCCCAATAACTCAACTGCCCCAGCACGGAGAGACAAATAACTGCTAATTTTAAGCCACTCGAGGCTCATTTGAATTTCCTGATGCATCAGGAAAATTATCTGCAACAAAAGTGTAATCAAGTTAAGATCTGACATCTGTAGGTGCAAAGATTACCAACACATTCACATTCAGATATCACAAGATTACCATCCCATTCACATTCAACACATTCACATCCACACTGGCATAATACATATTGTTTAAGGTTACAGTGTCATACGGGACATCCCCAGCCGCCAAATTTCATTAAATAAAACCATTATGTGGTTCCTTGAGGAAACTAACATGCAAAATACACAAAGGGTTTCCCTGAATCCATGTATATGTCCCAAATGGCACCTTATTCCCTTTATAGGGCACTACTTTTGACCAGGGCTCTGCTCAAAAATATCCAGAGTTGCTCTGTGTGGCTGAGTTTGACACACTGTTTTGGCTTACGCCATTTTTGCATGAATGACCACACAAAAGGAGTGAATCTCTGCCTAGTAGCCCGTGGCAACCATTGCCACCCTACTCACTGTAACCCTGAGAGGAAGGGAAAGAATCCCAGCTGTAAGACTCTGCCTGGACAGAGATTCTGTCTTCCAACACTGTTTTACATGAAAAAGGAAAATCATCTGTACTTCTCTCGGATAGTAATAGTAGTTCATAAGATAAGGTGTTTATGGGTTACTAGGCATTTTCGGATGGTCTTTATCCTCCATTTTTTTTATGAATACTGTTTTTTTTACGTTGAGGAGAGACTCTGCACGAGGAGAACCTAGGTCTTTTGTGTAGATTTGGGTGCAGGAATCAAACACTGTAGAGCACAGCGATATTATGTGTGCGGGCTTCTCATTCCTTTATCTCAGTATTATCATTTTTTTTGCCCAGCTCAGATATTCTAAAGTTTAGGCTGTGCGAATCATGCTCTTTCTCTTCCTAGACCTTTACCGAAAATATTGTAGCCCAGAGGAGCGCCAATATTCCTTACATCAAAAAAATCAAAGCAACCTCCATATTTGTTTGTGATATTCCCTTGAGCACCAGCAGCCCTGAGTTTTCAGGAGGGGGTACAGATCATGTAAAATATTCAGCTCCCTACCAACGAATAGCGTTAGATTTTATTGGAAAATCATTGTTCCATTTGCCTTGGTAAATTGTGTTATGTCTGTTTGAATGTCAGCTGAATATTTGTTGGTCTTTTTTCATCTCTCAGAAATATATCAAGAATGGACAAAGCAAACTGTGTTGACAGAACCATAACAATAGGAGGCAAGTGTAATCCCTCCCGCACCTTCGCTAAAAGAGAGAATGAAGAGAGAGCCTGAGCGAGAGAGAGAAGGGGGAGGCAAGACTTTGGGAATAGCTTGACAGTGAGATAAGTGACAGTGCATGACAGGTGAAATGTGAGTTCTACTGATGCAGTAGCAGGGGAATATGGCCAGTAGGTTTTAGAAACATCAACTTTTGCCCTTATTCCTTCAACTAAAGGTCCGCCTGGATGCAGTCAAAATCACTTCACATCTCATACATCAGTGAATGACTCACTTCGCATTTAACCTTGAAGCGCTTACCTCCAGCGTGGCAAATTCACTCCTTTATGTAGAAAAGGCCTCTCTTCTTGGTATGTTTTTAGATAGTGTTTCCTTGTTTATGTGACGCGCAGGATGCAGCCATCAATCATATTGTATGTAATTTCATTTCTCAACACACAAACATTATAAAAAGGTTGAGTGACCATGAAAGTCAATGGTTCTTTCATAGTCCTTCAAAAATTCAGATCCAGAAAAGGGGGTTCTTGATTCTGGAGTTGCATCCCAAATGGCACCCTACTCCCTTTTGGGCTCTAGTCAAAAGTAGTGTATTATATAGGGAACATTGTGCCATTTGAGACGCAGACTATTATGGGAATAGAGTGCCATTTGGGATGCATCCTCATCCTAGATGCCAGGAGAATGAGGGGATCTGAGGTCTGATAGTGAAGTGTGCCATGTCGCCTTCACTCTTAGAAAAAAGTGTTCCAAAACGGTTCTTCAGCTGTCCCCCATATGAGAAACCTTTTTGGTTCCAGGTAAAACCCTTTTGGTTCCAGGTAGAACCATTTTGGTTCCAAGTATAACCATTTTGGGTTCCACGTAGAACCATTTCCACAGAGGGTTCTACATTGAATCCAAAATGGTTAGGCTTGGAACCAAAAGTGTTCTACCTAGAAACAAAGGGTTTTTCAAAGGGTTATTCTATGGGGACAGCCGAAGAAACCTTTTAGGTTCTAGATAGCACCTTTTTTTCTAAGAGTTTTCAGACCAGTGACTCTCAGATACGGATAGCTTTCACCCAGAGCACAATAAGTCACCAGTGTTGACCAGTGAGGCGGATCATATCCCGATCCCAGCTTCAGTTCCCTCCCTTTCGGTCTTTTCCATTAGATTACTAAATCAATGTAGGACAGCTAATTTATATTCCACACAGAGCTCCTTGGACAATGGACAGAAATACTTAGTGGGTGAAGGATAAAGATGGCTGGACACACACTCTCTTACGCCCGCCTGCTTGTGTATATTATTAAGCCCTTTCTTGAGAATTCTCTTGATTTAAATTGTATGGATAATCAAATTAGTATATTTTGCAATTACTCTTCACTTTGCAATGGAATGACAATGTGTTGTTGCACATAAAATAATATTTTTAAGTACCATATTATTTAATGAACCCTTCATTGTCAATCTCATCCTACAGAATAGTTTTGAACAGGGATAAACACCCTGGGAATTTAATACATGCTGTATTCGCTTTATTTGATTTATATAAAACACAATAGTTTCTGGGACCAGTCAATGATAATTCTGCATAAAAAAATTATTTTTATGGCAAAACCTCCCAATTTAGACCAGCCCACTAGGTTAAAAATGGACCAGCCCATCTGGCATTTGCCCAAACTGCCCTAGGGCCAGTCTGTTTCTGTATGAAATGGAGAAAGCTATATCATGTCATTCCCTATACAGTCTACAGCTATGACTTCCCCAGACCACTGTCTTTGTGTAGTCACTGGTGATACGGGAGCCTCTGCTTCCTCTCCCCGCTGGTAGATAAGCCAGTCTGGCCTACCCCATCTCTGGCTATGCTGTTTCAGATGCCTCAGCAATACCCCGCTTCGCTCTTCTATCCTCTCTCCTGCTCCCAGGGGATCGATTTAGTCATTGGGGGTAGATAGCTCACTGTATAGTATGAAGCTCCAAGCCCCTTCAGCCCCTTACGAGGGCTTTGTGAATGCGTGCTGCTGCCAGCCCTGTTTAGGCTGTGTAGCCCAAGGTTATGTACTCAAGACCACTATTGCAACCTCTGTCTGCTTTACTTTCCATTTCTCCCCAAGCTGGGTCAGACAAAAGCCGTGCATTTTATTGGGTCACCGTGGTGCACTCAGCTTGAATTAGTCGAGGGACGTGTGAGAACAGGCCAGTTTCCCAGACTCAAATTAAGACTAGTAATAGACTAAAAAGCACTTTCAATGGAGAATCTCCATTGAGCATGCTTTTTAGTACAGCACTAGGCCTAATCTATGTCCCCGAAAACCGTCCTTACAAGTTAGCAAATTCCACATATATAGTGTAATAAACAGAATGCATCGACTAATGTCGTTTTAATGGGTCACATTAGCATAGGGTACTTCGCTAAGGAACCAATAGTGCTGCCTAAGAGAGTTTCGGCCAGGTTTTAGAACAGACGCCATGTTTGCGCCTTTATTCTTGAAATGTTGCTGATATAACAATATGAGAGCGGCTACGACAATTCCCTATATAATTACCTGCTGTAAACAAGCAAAACAGAATAGCGAATTTAACAGACGTTTTTATTGAATCGCTAAATAATGTGCATCCAAGTCTACTGTGTTGTGGTGTCAACAAAGTGCATATCTGTTTAGACTGGGCATCTTCATTGGTTTTGAAAAATATCAGAAATAAACAGCACAACGCCGAAGCGTCAATTATCACTTAGCAACGGCTATGGAGGAGAAAGTGGCGCTCTTGGAACATTCAGATTGAAAGCGCAACTCTCCATTTATACGACTCTGGTGCGGCCTGTCATTTAATACGTTGAATTACAACAACCTCAAAGCGCCATTCAGCACCTTACATGAGAGAAAGTTAAGGCTAAAAATAGGTATTCATACATAAATATGCTTAAACACTTTCATGCACAGAAGCACACCTGGTACAGTGTCCATCCTTTACACTGCTTTAGGACACTTCTGAGTTAAGCTGTACCCTGCCTGAGCAGCTGCCAGTATGAGCAAACAAACGCACGCATATAGTCACGCACAGAGATATGCACACACACACACACACACACACACACACACACACACACACACACACACCTACTCTTACTGTAAGCAGCAACAGCAGCAGCTGAGAGACAACACAAGGTCCTACAGCAGCAGCTGAGAGACAGCACAAGGTCATAATTAGCATTGTGACAGGTCTTCAGGCATTTGGTGGCACAGTCCCTTCAAAGTCACGTAGGAGGACAAGAAAAACAAGATTACTTGGCATTCATTCACTGCAAAATCAAACGCATGCTGAAATAATTTCATACAATGCGATCTGGGAAAGCGGTACTATATTTTCCCCCCCTCCCCCTGTTCTCCGTATTCTGGGAGGCCTCTGTGAATAGGCAATAAAGAATTGAGAGTGATAATATGTGACAACTTGTAAAGACACGAAAAAAGAGTATGTGGCTCTGACAACTTTCAGTCTCATTTATGTATGTCATGCTATTTATTGGTGGAGTTATGGCTTGAATTGTTATCAAATGCTGTAGGTGATTTGTGTCTATTGATTAGTTGATGAATGACATGTTTCATTGTGAATAAACCTACACAATGTATGCATCCCAAATGGCACCTTATTCCCTATATAGTGCACTACTTTTGACCAGAAAGTACTACTGGTCAAAAGTGGTCCACTGTAAAGAGAATTAGGGCGCTGTTTGGGATGCAGTTAATTATACCATTGCTTTTGTGGTCCACCAACAGAAGGTTTTTAATTCACTGTGCACTATGTGATTCAATACTTTAGAGAATTGCATATGTTTATAGGGAATTATCAGCATATTTTTGAGAACCAAAGACGGACATGTGAAGGCACACTCCAATTGATGGTAAACTGATTGATGGTAACCTATTCCTTATATATAGGGAATAGGGTGCCATTTGGGAGTCATACAGAGTAGAAGCAGATGGACTACACTTCAGCATCTTGATTTATTAGATAAGACACGCTAGTTCAGCTCCACCCTGCACAACATGGACCTGTCTAACTGGACTGTGGCTCTGTCTGTGGAGACTAATTAATCACGCTAGTGTTTAAGCCCCAGTGTTACGCCATAACACAGGAGGGCGAAACAGAACAGTGGTCTACCATTATAATCAGGGCTGCAGGATTCTAACTCTGGTCGACCAAGATATATGCTGTTGCTGCCCTGGCTTGTGTGTGTGTGTGTGTGTGTGTGTGTGTGTACACCCATCGCATGCTACTGTAGTTATTTAGTGCACTGAAGGTTAACTGAAATTCATGGTCCAAAGCTCAGGTTAGACACCCACAGACATCTTCCATGTCAGGCACAGCATCAGTGGAAACATGTATCGTGCTAAAAGCTGTGTGGGGTCTATGTGATCTATATTGTTTGATAAGCATGGCATGGTGGGTTAAGGAAACAATCAGTGGGAGGTCACATAAGATTGTCCTTGACTCCCTGTTTACTTAAACAATATTTTAAATAATATTGATAAATGGCACTTTTACAGTATGTGGAAAAACAATTTTCACATACTGTAAAAGTAAGCATTTCACTGTTAGTCTACACCTGTTGTTCACGAAGCATGTGACAAATACATTTGGATTTTAATTGATTTCTCAATTTAAAGTGCTCTACTATAGGTCATGTAAAAGGATTGATAAGTGATACAAGTTGGATAACTGTACTCACGGCATCCATAATTTGTTTCCATCAGGATGTATCCATCAACTTACCCCAGTGCCTTTTCTCAGTCTGTCTGTCAGCTGGACATTCCCCAGAGTGGTAAGAGGGCAGGCCCCTGTGAAATTGGGAGCAGGCAATAGAGGTATTTTCCTGTCCCCTATGCTGAAGGGTTGAAAAGGAGAGGAGACCCAAGGTGTATTTAAGCATTAAGCAATAAGGCCCGAGGGGGTATGGTATATGGCCAATATACCACAGTCCCCCGAGGTGCCTTATTGCTATTATAAACTGGTTACCAACGTAATTAGAGCAGTAAAAATATGGTCTGATATACCACGGCTGTCAGCCAATCAGCATTCAAGGCTCGAAACACCCCGTTTATAACAGTATACAGTGTATAAGCCCTCTGGCCTTGTTAGATCATGTAGTACACAGTGTCACTCTGAACTCACCTGCTGGATGCCTACAGTCAGTGTTCTTGCTCTGTTGTACGTTAATTAAAAGAAGACAAATCACCCACTGGGCACAGATGTCAGTTCGATGTCCTGAAACAGACCGTGAAATCCCCGGCTCTTGAGCGTGACAGAGGGTGCTCTTTCCCAATCAACAGTGTGTCCCTTGAAATACAAACCATTATTGGTGTATTAAAGGTCAGGCAGAGCTAAAGCACAACACACAGGAGCATCTTACTGCAAGAATGACTGATACATGCTATGAAATTAATGTATTTGATTTGTTTAGCTCAGATGATGATAAATTGTTAAACCCCTCTCGTGTCAATCCCTGTGATTTTAGGTGCTAATTGAATTACGTGTTCAAATTCCAATGACAGCCTTCAATGTTGAATCAATTGATTAAAGAAATCACCGTTCTGAGATCAATTTTGGACCTAATTTACTCTGTGAACCCTGACAAATTGCAGGCCATGAAGTGTGAATAAACAACCATTAATGAACGGCTCTTCTTATAGGCCTCATACAGAACAGCTATAGCCAGCTGAAACACAGTAGAGAGCACACAGGACATAAGGAAACCACAATATATGCATCAACAGATCAATGAGCTTCAGTTAAACATACCACCTATCAAAGGGACACTTGGAAGTGTAGGTAACTAGGCACACATCCGTCTACACATGCTGATCCATGGATGAATAAACAACCACTGTTGGTGCTCCCCTTCCTCCTCCATGTATCCTTAAAGCACCATAGGGCCCTGACTATACATTTTCACAAGCTCTCCCCTCTCTTTTGACCATCTCTTAAAAGGGTATAGCATTTATTAACAGTGTACGTTTCCTCTGGGACATGTCTTTGTACTATACTCACCAGAGGACTTACCATTGGGTAGAAGAGGCAATTACCTCAGGCCTCACATCAGCAAGGGGCCTCGTGAGCAATTTAAAACAAATATATATATATATATATATATATATATGTCTCCACTTGTGGCCCCCCCATGCTCCGCTCGAGGCATAATGAATAAGTAATAAAAGACATCTCGAAAATCAGTTGTTTCTCAAAAACGTCTGCAGAGTCTGAACGGTTGTTCTACACACTAATATGACCCCTCAGACTGGCCTCTGCCTGGGACCTCCAAATCACTAAATCTGCCCCTGGTTATATTCTTTCTAACTGCATTACAGTCCTGTTTGAAAGGTTTCATTTGACATAGAGTTGTATGATGGCTCCCTCTTGTGGAGAGTGACGACTACCATTTGCTTGATAGAGCATATACAGTATTTTTATAAAGGGACAGAACTACTGTAGTCCTCACAGTTGTTACATTATGAATTCACCTTTAGTAACACCAATCAGAGAGACATTTTTTAATATTTCAACAACTAGCTTATTATATTTTTTAATTCCTTGCCGTGCAAAACAAAAACTTGTCGTAGGATTTCTGCATTTGATAGACTTTTAATCTGTAAATTTGTCAATCATTTTACCAAAATGAAACCATATGTAACTGAGTTAATAAAATCTGCCTATTGTAACACTAACACAAGTGGCACTTCAAATAAAAAGGTAGATATTCTCAGCTACAGACCCACTGTAACATACCTTCTAGTGCTGTAGGAAAATGTCACTAGTAAAGCAATTGCCGAAAGGATTGAAATCTATAAGGAAGAAAGTACTTAAGGGGAATATATATCAGGGTCACCACTCCACACCTCATTTGAGAGGATTTCAATCCCGACCAAAGTCAACCCTCTCCAAAACCACACTCAACTCAGGAGGACTGTTTCCATTTAAGCATTTGGGGTTTTCAGACAAATCTGGGCTAGAATACAAAATGAAGCATTCCGTGAATATGCATGGCTCTCCCCTCTGAGAGAGAGAGAGAGAGAGAGAGAGAGCGAGAGAGAGAGCAAACGAGAAAAATGGCTGGGGCAGGCAGATGAGTGTTGGCAGAGGAGTGCGAGGCGAGTGCCAAGGTTGCCCACAGGGATGGAGGGGCGCCAGAGAGCAGTGGCAGCCTGTTTGTCTTGGAATCCCACACCCAATCTGGAGTCCAGGAGAAAACGAGAAGCCCCTCGATCTGCTTCCAATTGGAGGATCAAATGTTGGTGTAAATGTCTGACAGCATCTCACCTCTCTTGACTCCTGCCCTGCCCTGGATGGAGGTCTAATAGATGACGCTGCTGGCAGCATTTCAAATGGCACCCTATTCCCTATACAGTGCACTACTTTGACCAGGTCCCAAAAGTATAGGGAATAGGGTACCATTTGGGGCATTTAACTGTCGGATTTTGCTCTTTCCCACCCCACACTAGAATGGGAAGTGTTAATTACCATTCAATTACCATACAAGTCATAAAACTTGGAGGCCTATTACATTTGGCAGATTGTGTCTCTTGCCCCAGGTTTCATTCTCCATGGATATCACCTTCTTAGCTTAGAAAAGGTTACTCAACACTGCCTCCATAATGTAGTGATCCTGTTTGGCTCAGTTGGTTAAGAGCTCAGCTCAGCTGGATAGCATCGCCATGATTGTGGGTTCAATTCAAATCCCATCAAATCAAATTGTATTGGTCACATACACGTGATTAGCAGATGTTATTGCGGGTGTACCAAAATGCATGTGCTTCTAGCGCTAACAAATTATACAACTTATACACACAAATCTAAATAGGAATGAATTAAGACTATATACATATATGGACGAGTGATGTCAGAGCGGAACGGACTAAGATGCAGTAGAATAGTATAGAATACAGTATACACATATGAGATGAGTAATGCAAGATATGTAAACATTATTAAGTGACTAAGATACTGTAGAATAGTATGGAATACAGTATATACATATGAGATGAGTAATGCAAGATATGTAAACATTATTAAGTGAATAAGATACTGTAGAATAGTATGGAATACAGTATATACATATGAGATGAGTAATGCCAGATATGTAAACCTTATTAAAGTTTACTAGTGTTTCATTCCTTAAAGTGACCAGTGATTTCTAGTCCATGCCTATAGGCAGCAGCCTCTAATGTGCTAGTGATAGCTGTTTATATATATCCTTATATCCTTCCTGTTTGGCCCTGTCCGGGGGTGTCCTCGGATGGGGCCACAGTGTCTCCTGACCCCTCCTGTCTCAGCCTCCAGTATTTATGCTGCAGTAGTTTATGTGTCGGGGGGCTGGGGTCAGTTTGTTATATCTGGAGTACTTCTCCTGTCGTATTCGGTGTCCTGTGTGAATCTAAGTGTGCGTTCTCTAATTCTCTCCTTCTCTCTTTCTTTCTCTCTCTCGGAGGACCTGAGCCCTAGGACCATGCCCCAGGACTACCTGACATGATGACTCCTTGCTGTCCCCAGTCCACCTGGCCATGCTGCTGTTCCAGTTTCAACTGACCTGAGCCCTAGGACCATGCCCCAGGACTACCTGACATGATGACTCCTTGCTGTCCCCAGTCCACCTGGCCATGCTGCTGCTCCAGTTTCAACTTCCACCTGACTGTGCTGCTGCTCCAGTTTCAACTGTTCTGCCTTATTATTATTCGACCATGCTGGTCATTTATGAACATTTGAACATCTTGGCCATGTTCTGTTATAATCTCCACCTGGCACAGCCAGAAGAGGACTGGCCACCCCACATAGCCTGGTTCCTCTCTAGGTTTCTTCCTAGGTATTGGCCTTTCTAGGGAGTTTTTCCTAGCCACCGTGCTTCTACACCTGCATTGCTTGCTGTTTGGGGTTTTAGGCTGGGTTTCTGTACAGCTGATGTACGAAGGGCTATATAAATAAATTTGATTTGATTTGAGTTTAACAGTCTGATGGCCTTGAGATATAAGCTGTTTTTCAGTCTCTCAGTCCCAGCTTTGATGCACCTGCACTGACCTTGCCTTCTGGATGATAGCGGGGTGAACAGGAATTGGCTCAGGTGGTTGATGTCCTTGAGGATCTTTTTGGCCTTCCTGTGACATCGGGTGCTGTATGTGTCCTGGGGGGTGGGTAGTCTGCCCCCGGTAATGCGTTGGGCAGACCACACCACCCTCTAGAGAACCTTGCGCTTGTGGGTGGTGCAGTTGCCGTACCAGGCAGTGATACAGCCCGACAGGATGCTTTCAAATGTGCATCTGTAAAAGTTTGTGAGGGTTTGTGAGCCAAATTTCTTTAGCCTCCTGAGGTTGGAGGCTCTGTTGCGCCTTCTTCACCACACTGTCTGTGTAGGTGGTCCATTTCAGTTTGTCAGTGATGCGTACACCAAGGAACTTGATGTACTTGATGAAGCTTTCCACCTTCTCTACTGCGGTCCCGTCAATGTAGATAGGGGGTCCCCTCTGCTGTTTCCTGAAGTCCAAGATAATCTCCTTTGTTTTGTTGACATTGAGTGAGAGGTTGTTTTCCAGGCACCACACTCCCAGAGCCCTCACCTCCTCCTTGTAGACTCTCGTCATCGTTGATAATCAAGCCTACTACTGTTGTGTCATCTGCAAACTTGATGATTGAATTGGAGGCGAGGGAGTACAGGAGGGGGCTGAGAACACACCCTTGTGGGGCCCCAGTGTTGAGGATCAGCAGAGTAGAGGTAATGTTTTCTACCTTCACCACCTGGGGCGGCCCATCAGGAAGTCCAAGACCCAGTTGCACAGCGTGGGGTTCAGACCCAGGGCCTCGAGCTTAATGATGAGCTTGGAGGGTACTATGGTGTTCAATGCTGAGCTATAGTCAATAAACAGCATTCTTACATAGATATTTCTCTTGTCCAGATGGGATAGGGCAGTGTGCAGAGTGATGGTGATTGCATCGTCTGTGAATCTATTGGGGGCGGTAAGCAAATTGAAGTGGGTTTAGGGTGTCAGGCAAGGTAGAGGTGATACGATCCCTGACTAGTCTCTCAAAGCACTTCATGATGACAGAGGTGAGTGCCACGGGGCGATAGTCATTAAGTTCAGTTACCTTTGCTTTCTTGGGTAAAGGAACAATGGTGGCCATCTTGAAGCATGTGGGGACAGCAGACTGTGATAGGGAGAGATTGAATATGCCCGTAAACACACCAGCCAGCTGGTCTGTGCACACTCTGAGGACGTGGCTGTGGATGCCGTCTGGGCCAGCAGCCTTGTGAGGGTTAACACGTTTAAATGTTTTACTCATTTAAGTAGCAGCGTAAAGAGGGGTCTGGGTAGCCAAATCAAATCAAATTGATTTATATAGCCCTTCGTACATCAGCTGATATCTCAAAGTGCTGTACAGAAATGCAGCCTAAAACCCCAAACAGCAAGCAATGCAGGTGTAGAAGCACGGTGGCTAGGAAAAACTCCCTAGAAAGGCCAAAACCTAGGAAGAAACCTAGAGAGGAACCAGGCTATGTGGGGTGGCCAGTCCTCTTCTGGCTGTGCCGGGTGGAGATTATAACAGAACATGGCCAAGATGTTCAAATGTTCATAAATGACCAGCATGGTCGTATAATAATAAGGCAGAACAGTTGAAACTGGAGCAGCAGCACAGTCAGATGGACTGGGGACAGCAAGGAGTCATCATGTCAGGTGGTCCTGGGGCATGGTCCTAGGGCTAGCCCTTTGATTAGCTGTTCAGGAGCCTTATGGCTTGGGGGTAGAAGCTGTTAAGAAGATTTTGGGACCTCGACTTGGCGCTCCGGTACTGCTTGCCATGCGGTAGCAGAGAGAACAGTCTATGACTAGGAAGGCCCATTTTTAGGGCCTTCCTCTGACACCGCCTGGTATAGAGGTCCTGGATCGTAGGAAGATTGGCCCCATTGATGTACTTTTCCTTTTGTAGTCTGTGATTGTCTGTAGTCCATGCAGGGATCACATACTAAAACAACAACATACTAATATTACAATGTATGTACTCACTGTACTGTCGCTTTTGGTCAAATCATCTGCTAACCAGTATAGGCCTATACAGTGAAGATAATTAAACTATCCCAGTAATAATGTCCTACAGCTACCAGCAGAGGGAGAGCTGAAGTCACACATTAGCCCCATATAAGGCCCAAAATAACTCACTGTATCTTGTTGACTGCTTGGAAATCTGGAACTGAATGACCATCAGTTCAGTGTCCCTTTTCATCCATTTTATTTATACAGTTTACAACATTATTTTACTGGCAGTGAGTATCCATTCCATAAACACAATCCACAAGTTTCTTCAAGATAGTGTTACCTAACTCTTCTGCTGACCAATACAATGAGGCATTATCCCTCAGAGAGAGAGAGAGAGGGGGAGAGAAATGGAGGGAGAGCGAGATAGAGAGGGGGAGAGGGAGGGAGAGAGAGAAAAAGGGTGAGAGAGAAAGCAGAAAAGAGAAGGGGTGAGAAAGGGAGAGATGAGACAGAAATTCCTTTATTAAGGGATTATTTGGCAATATCCACTGGCAAACACTGGTTGAATCAACGTTGTTTCCACGTAATTTCAACTAGCAAATCAATGTGATGATTGGATTTGCAAAAAGTCAATGTCAGGGAATTTAGCATTTTTTTACCCAACTTTTAACCTAAATCCAATGACATGGTGAAATGTTTTGTTGATTTCACATTGAATTCACGTTAGTTGACAACTCAAACAAATGTAAATCAAAACTAGACGTTGAACTGACGTCTGTACCCAGGGAATATACTTGCCCGTCTATTCATTCGTGGGAGGGAACTCATGTTTACCTGAAGGCGGCAAGTTATTCCTCAACTGTCAGGTCAAATTCTCCTCCTGTCCCTTGCTGTTACAGAGAGGTTTTGTACTCTGCTCCTAGGGGACACAAGATCCATACGCACATATATCAGGATCACAGCAGTTCTGTTCCCACTCTACCTTCTACTCTCTCCTCCAAAGTCTCTAGTGTTTTGCTGACACAGCTGATCTATTACCTGATACTGCTGGCCTAACAGAAACATGATGTAGTTCATTATGCACCCTGCAGGCTTGGACAAATAAGAGTTCAATCTTCCATTCAGCAGGCTGAAATATGAGCATACGTTTTTCCCAGTCTCCCTCTTGGGATTATCCCTCTGTCCACAGCAACCCCCCTGGGAGTGGGGTACCTACAAAGGTTCAGGCAGACATTCCTCTATTTTTATGGTAACCAAGATAATAATGGGCACGCAGCACGAGGTTAACATTATGGGACAGGTTATATATGTAGCAAAAGAGGGCTATTCTGAGAATGTATTCCACAAAGGTTCCTGCTGATATTCAACCCCATTTAAAATGGGTGTACTGAAACATGGCAAAGAATGTGTAAGACCTATATAGGACTGGACATGTATTCCACTGAGGAGCAGAACAATTACAAGATACTTTGACACAATCTATTGTGTAGGTAATTGGACACAAACTGTACTACTCACTCATGAATGAGGGGGTTGGCAACTTTTTTTCTGAGCTTGTATGAATTAAACTAACTAAATGGATTCTGGGTCAGAATAACAAGCAATGTGAGTCTAATTGCTTTGTATGTGAGAGCTCTTGGCAGATCTTCAGCATGTTGTAAATCACTACAAGTCACAGCCAGGTGCCACACCAATGGCTGATGGAGACCTTGACTGTGTCCCAAATGGTACCCTATTCCCTATATAGCCCTATGGGCCCTGGTCAAAAGTAGCACACTGTGTAGGGAATATGGTGCTATTTGGGATGCGTCCCTTGTGCTTAGCAACATCCCTCCATAGGCCTATACATAGGAGCTGTATGCAGTGAACACACACACTGTAAAACATATTGTTATGACCATGGGACTGATCTGTCACTTCATTAGTTTGCTTATTGGCAGAGAGAGCGGGCACACACAGCCATATTTATAAAGCAGGACCACTATAAAAGCTGACGAATGTTAAACAGATCTTAACAACTCCGATTTTGCTTCTCATTGAGCGTGTGTGTTTGTGTGAGTGCGTATGTGCATGTGCGTATGTGTGTGTGCATGTGTGCGTGTGCTTAAAAGAGGCCCCAAGGGATATAAAAAAAATTGTGCCGTATAAACAGCAATTGCTTGAAACTTAAAGGGATACTTTGTGATTTTGGCAATGAGGCCCTTTATCTACAGTACTTCCCCAGTGAGATAAACTTGTGGACACCATTTTTATGTATCTGTGTCCAGTTTGAAGGAAGTTAGAGGTAGTTTTGCATGCCCATGATGTAGCCATATCGCTGGTGGAGTGAGCCCTCAAGTGTTCTGGAAGTATTAAACCCTTGCTATAATATTCAATTTTAACAGCCTCCATTATACATAGGGAAAAACGCTGGCAAGAAAAGGTCATCCCTGTGTGGGGAGGAGCCCAAGCAAGAGACAAAGTTCTGATCGCTCTAGTAGGGCTCTCATCCTGTCCAATGCGAGCACTGGACACAAGCGGTGGAGACACTCTTCCTCCACGGAGGAGTAATGCAGTGAGTGTTTTGTGCACAAAACACAGGGTTAGGTTGTAAAGCAACCTTGGTATGAGGATGGAAAGGCTAATACTGAGGTGATTTTAAATTAGAGAAATCCCATGCTTTTGAAGCTGGCTCGAACAGCGGCTGTGGAATGGCCTCAAGCATACCAGACACATCCAAGGATGGGACTAGTTGTTAGTATACTGGGTGTAAGTGACGATCGATCTGCATAAAACAGCAGATCAGGGGCTGTTTCCCCACTGTATTATTGTTAAAACCTGAATGGCAAGCGGTCCAAAGCCACTCATATAGTGAGCGTGTGGCAGGGGCTCTAGTGCTCTGAACAGTCTACACAACTTTCAGAGGTAGATCTGTAGCATTAACATTCATCCTCTCCCAGGTCAGGCTCAAAGCACCACATGCCCGGCCCGAGGATGGAAGATCTCTCTGTTTGCTTGGGTCGGCTGATCCCTGCGCAACGGTAGCTGCCAGGATGTAGGTGGAGCATGTCTGCCTTTGGCTTAAAGTTGCTATACTTAGTAACAGAGAGACCGACAGGGCCCATAAACCTTGGAATCTAGGCATGTTCAATGCAATTTTTCCCTTAGAGAGGGACTTGAGCCTCCTTGTAGGCTATTGCTCATGCACCCAAATGAGCCAGTTGATGACAGCTAGGTTTTCCCATGGTGGAGAGGTGAGACATTTTTATCAGTTATGCCAAGAGTGCACAGCGGAAGTAGAGCGGAAGATCTGTAACAAAGGCATATCAAATCAAACTGTATTTGTCACCTGCACCGAATGCAACTTCTGCAGACCTTACTGTGACATGCTTACTTACTTGCCCTTAACCAACAGTGCAGTTCAAGAAAGAGTAAATAAACATTTGTCCAAATAAACTAAAGTAAAACAAATGATAAAAAGTAACACATTAAAATAACAATAACGAGGCTACAGTATATACAGGGAGTATATACTGGTACCGAGTCAATGTGAGGCGGTACAGGATAGTCAAGGTAATTTGTACATGTAAGTAGGGGTGAAGTTTCTATGCATAGATAATAAAACAAATGGAGGGGGGGGGGATGTCAATGTAAATAATCTGGTGGCCATTTGATGAATTGTTCAGCAGTCTTATTGATTGGGGGTAGAAGCTGTTAAGGATCCTTTTGATCCTAGACTTGGAGCTTCGATACCGCTTGCCGTGCGGTAGCAGAGAAAACAGTCTGACTTAGATAACTGGAGTCTTTGACAATTGTTGGGGCTTTCCTCTGACACCGCCAAGTCTATAGGTCCTGGATGGCAGGAAGCTTGGCTCCAGTGATGTACAACGCTGTTGGCACTTTTTGGTGATCTGGGGACACATGCAAAATGTTTTCATTCTCCTGAGGGGGAAAAGGTGTTGTCGTGCCCTCTTCACAATTGTCTTGGTGTGTTTGAACCATGATAGTTCATTGGTGATGTGAACACCAAGGAACTTGAAACTCCACTACAGTTCTGTCAATTATTAAGGATCAGCCACTTTTTTCAATTTTCACCTAAAATGGCATACCCAAGTCTAACTGCCTGTAGCTCAGGCCCTGAAGAAGAAATATGCATATTCTTGGTACCATTTGAAAGGAAACAATTTGAAGTTTATGGAAATGTGAAAGGAATGTAGTACAATATAACACAATAGAGCTGGTAAAGATAATACAAAGAAAAAAACAACCATTATTTTGTATTTTTTTGTACCATCATCTTTGAAATGCAAGAGAAAGGCTATAATGTATTATTCCAGCCCAGGTGCAATTTAGATTTGGGCCACTAGATGGAATCAGTGTATGTGCAATGTTTTAGACTGATCCAATGAACCATTGTATATCTGTTCAAAATGTTGTATCAAGACTGCCCAAATGTGCCTAATTTGTTTATTAATAGCTTTTCATGTTCAAAATTGCTTTCACTGTAATAGCTATTGTAAATTGGACAGTGCAGTTAGATTAACAAGAATGTAAGCTTTCTGACAATATCAGATATGTCTATGTCCTGGAAAATGTTCTTGTTACTTACAACCTCATGCTAATCGCATTAGGCTTACATCAACTGTCCCATGGAAGAGACACCGATCCCGAATAAGTTATTAATGGGGGCCTGTTTGGCCTGCCTTTTGTTATAGTCCACGATCAGCTCCTTTGTCTTGCTCACATTGAGGGAGAGGTTGTTGTCCCGGCACCACACTGCCAGGTCTCTGACCTCCTCCCAATATGCTGTCTCATCATTGTCAGTGATCAGGACTACCACTGTTGTGTTGTCAGCAAACTTAATGATGGTGTTGGAGTCGTGTTTGGCCATGAAGTTGTGGGTGAACAGGGAGTACAGGAGGAGACAAAGCACACACACCCCTGAGGGGCCCCAGTGTTGATAATCAGCGTTTCAGAAGTGTTGTTGCAGACCCTTACCACCAGGGGGCGGCCCGTCATGAAGTCCAGGATCCAGTTGCAGATGGAGGGGTTTAGTCGCAGGGTCCTTAGTTTAGTGATGCGTTTTGTGGGCACTATGGTGTTGAACGCTGAGCTGTAGTCAATGAACAGCATTCTCACATAGGTGTTCCTTTAGTCCAGGTGGGAAAGGGCAGTGTGGAGTGCGTCCGGATTACTGTCCCACTTCCTTGAAAGCCTTTAGCAAGAGCTGCTGTTGCCTGTAATACATGGCTTCTGGTTGGGATATGTATGTACGGTCACTGTGGGGACGATGTCGTCAATTGCACTTATTGATGAAGCCGATGACTGAGGTGGTATATTCCTCAATGCCATTTGATGAATCCCTTGAACATGTTCCAGTCTGTGCTAGCAAAACAGTCCTGTAGCGTAGCACGTCATCTGACCACTTCCGTTTTGAGCAAGTCACTGTTACTTCCTGCTTTAGTTTTTGCTTGTAAGCAGGAATCAGGAGGATAGAATTATGGTCAGATTTTCCAAATGGAGGGCAGGGGAGAGCTTTATATGCATGTCTGTGTGTGGAGTAAAAGTGGTCTAGAGTTTTTTTTCCTCTAGTTGCACATGTGACATGCTGGTAGAAATGAGGTAAAACAGATTTAAGTTTATCTGCAATAAAGTCCCCGGCCACTAGGAGCGCTGCTTCTGGATAAGCATTTTCTTGTTTGCTATGGCTTTATACGGCTGATTGAGTATGGTCTTAGTGCCAGCATTGGTTTGTGGTGGTAAATAGATGGCTACGAATAATATAGATGGGAACTCTCTTAGTAGATAGTGTGGTCTACAGCTCATCATATAGTGCTTTACCTCAGGCGAGCAAAACCTCGAGACTTATTTAATATTAGACACTGCACACCAGTTGTTACCAAACGTAGCTTCTCTGTCCTGCCGGTGCATGGAAAATTCCACCAGCTCTCTATTATCTGTGTCGTCGTTCAGCCACGACTCGGTGAAACATAAAATATTACAGTTTTTAGTGTCCCGTTGGTAGTAGGCTATAATCTATATCGTAGGTCATCCATTTTATTTTCCAATGATTGCACGTTGGCCCATAGAAGGGATGGCAGTGGGAGTTTACTCACTCGGCTACGAATTCTCGGAAGGCAGCCTGACCTCCGTCCCCTTTTTCTCCATATTTTCTTCAAGTAACTGACGGGTATTTGGGCCCGTTCCCGAGAAAGCAGTATATCCTTTGCGTTGGATTCGTTAAAGAAAAATGCTTCTTCCAGTTCAAGGTGGGTAATTGCTGTTCTGATGTCCAGAAGTTATTTTTCGATCATTAAGAGAATGGTAGCAGCAACATTATGTATGGAATAAGTTTAAAAATAAGTTACAAACAATATGAGAAAACTGTCAAAATGGTACAGTTAGTTAGGAGCACGTAAAACGTCAGCCATCCCCTCCGGCGACATTCTAACCCTTGTAAGCGCATATCAGATGTTTTCAGATGGTCCTATAGCAGCCATGCCATATTGGTATGACACTAAGTACAGTGCCTAGTGGTGGCTATCACTAAAGTTTTAGCGGTATCGAGGGCAGAGATTTAGCTGGGTGCGCTTGCGACTAGTTATAACTTGGTATCAGTTGGCCAGGGTTCACCCAGGGATTATTATTCTGGCTCAGGCTGGCACCATGTTAGCAGGTGAGAGCAGTGTTGCTCTTCAGTCTGGAGTGCCTCATTTAACCGTAGTGATGTGCGGTGTATGCAGTCAGTTAAAGCCGTAGCTAGCTAGTAATTCCAGGATTTGAGTGCTTGTTTAAGTTCGCCCAGTGTGGTGAAAAACAGTAGCCATAACTCCAGGAGAGAAGGTTCTATCAGCCGGGTTATACAGTGGGGAGAACAAGTATTTGATACACTGCCGACTTTGCAGGTTTTCCTACTTACAAAGCATGTAGAGGTCGCTAAGCATGTAGAGGACGCTAAGGAGAGTATTGAATCCGTAAGGAAGATGAAAAAATGACGATAGGAGCGGACTATGGCCCGTTATATCGGAAGTGGAGTGGTGCACTATTGACCATTGCTTCTGTCTGTCTACAACAGACGTTGTGTGATTGGATCTACTTAGACTCCGCCTCTAAAATGGGACCCTACCCATAAGTGATAAACTGGTAATTCTAACATTAAATGTGTGTTTTGGTAATTAATTTAGATTTCTTGTTTACTTAACTTAAACAGAAGAAACAAGAAGTGCATAATCAACTGACAATGTAACTCACCACCTGTATTCGGTCTTTGATCTGCCTCTGATCTGGTGGACTCACTAAACACACATGATTCGTTTGTAAATTATGTCAGAGTGTTGGAGTGTTCCCCTGGCTATCCATAAAAAAAGAAAATGGTTCCATCTGTTTTGCTTAATATAAGGAATTAAAAATTATTTGTACTGTTACTTTTGATATTTAAAGCTGATATATGTAACTTTTTGGGTGACCTGACCAAATTCACTTAGAAATGTGATTTATAGCTCTGTCATTCTCATTGAAAGCAAGTCTAAGAAGCGGTAGATTAGTTCTATGTGCCCAAGTTCTATGCTTCCTTTTCTTTTGTTTAGTTTTTGTGTTTTTTTACTTTTGATTTTGTACACCAGTTTCAAACAGCTGAAAATACAATATTTGTTGGTATGGAAAATATATTTCACAGTGGTTTAGATGGTTCAATGGTTTTCTACACTCATGAGTGCTTGTTTGGTCACAAACTGAAAATAGGCATTTAACTATTTCACTATACAACTATTAGAATTTTTGCAACCAGGAAATGCCGGAGGGATTTCTGCATAGTGCACCTTTACAGTGTCTTCAGAAAGTGTTGACACTGAGTTTTTCTACATTTTGTTGTGTTAATGCTTGAAGTAAAAATCTATTAATTTGAGATTTTGTATCACTGGCCTATTTTTATACATTTTTACAAATTAATAAAACATTAACAGCTGAGTCAATAAATATTTAACCCCTTTGTTATGGCAAGCCTAAATAAGTTCAGGAGTAAAAATTAGCTAAACAAGTCACAAGTTTCATGGGCTTACTCTGTGTCTAATAATAGTGCTTAACTTCTGGTTGGGATATGTATGTACGGTCACTGTGGGGACGATGTCGTCAATTGCACTTATTGATGAAGCCGATGACTGAGGTGGTATATTCCTCAATGCCATTTGATGAATCCCTTGAACATGTTCCAGTCTGTGCTAGCAAAACAGTCCTGTAGCGTAGCACGTCATCTGACCACTTCCGTTTTGAGCAAGTCACTGTTACTTCCTGCTTTAGTTTTTGCTTGTAAGCAGGAATCAGGAGGATAGAATTATGGTCAGATTTTCCAAATGGAGGGCAGGGGAGAGCTTTATATGCATGTCTGTGTGTGGAGTAAAAGTGGTCTAGAGTTTTTTTTCCTCTAGTTGCACATGTGACATGCTGGTAGAAATGAGGTAAAACAGATTTAAGTTTATCTGCAATAAAGTCCCCGGCCACTAGGAGCGCTGCTTCTGGATAAGCATTTTCTTGTTTGCTATGGCTTTATACGGCTGATTGAGTATGGTCTTAGTGCCAGCATTGGTTTGTGGTGGTAAATAGATGGCTACGAATAATATAGATGGGAACTCTCTTAGTAGATAGTGTGGTCTACAGCTCATCATATAGTGCTTTACCTCAGGCGAGCAAAACCTCGAGACTTATTTAATATTAGACACTGCACACCAGTTGTTACCAAACGTAGCTTCTCTGTCCTGCCGGTGCATGGAAAATTCCACCAGCTCTCTATTATCTGTGTCGTCGTTCAGCCACGACTCGGTGAAACATAAAATATTACAGTTTTTAGTGTCCCGTTGGTAGTAGGCTATAATCTATATCGTAGGTCATCCATTTTATTTTCCAATGATTGCACGTTGGCCCATAGAAGGGATGGCAGTGGGAGTTTACTCACTCGGCTACGAATTCTCGGAAGGCAGCCTGACCTCCGTCCCCTTTTTCTCCATATTTTCTTCAAGTAACTGACGGGTATTTGGGCCCGTTCCCGAGAAAGCAGTATATCCTTTGCGTTGGATTCGTTAAAGAAAAATGCTTCTTCCAGTTCAAGGTGGGTAATTGCTGTTCTGATGTCCAGAAGTTATTTTTCGATCATTAAGAGAATGGTAGCAGCAACATTATGTATGGAATAAGTTTAAAAATAAGTTACAAACAATATGAGAAAACTGTCAAAATGGTACAGTTAGTTAGGAGCACGTAAAACGTCAGCCATCCCCTCCGGCGACATTCTAACCCTTGTAAGCGCATATCAGATGTTTTCAGATGGTCCTATAGCAGCCATGCCATATTGGTATGACACTAAGTACAGTGCCTAGTGGTGGCTATCACTAAAGTTTTAGCGGTATCGAGGGCAGAGATTTAGCTGGGTGCGCTTGCGACTAGTTATAACTTGGTATCAGTTGGCCAGGGTTCACCCAGGGATTATTATTCTGGCTCAGGCTGGCACCATGTTAGCAGGTGAGAGCAGTGTTGCTCTTCAGTCTGGAGTGCCTCATTTAACCGTAGTGATGTGCGGTGTATGCAGTCAGTTAAAGCCGTAGCTAGCTAGTAATTCCAGGATTTGAGTGCTTGTTTAAGTTCGCCCAGTGTGGTGAAAAACAGTAGCCATAACTCCAGGAGAGAAGGTTCTATCAGCCGGGTTATACAGTGGGGAGAACAAGTATTTGATACACTGCCGACTTTGCAGGTTTTCCTACTTACAAAGCATGTAGAGGTCGCTAAGCATGTAGAGGACGCTAAGGAGAGTATTGAATCCGTAAGGAAGATGAAAAAATGACGATAGGAGCGGACTATGGCCCGTTATATCGGAAGTGGAGTGGTGCACTATTGACCATTGCTTCTGTCTGTCTACAACAGACGTTGTGTGATTGGATCTACTTAGACTCCGCCTCTAAAATGGGACCCTACCCATAAGTGATAAACTGGTAATTCTAACATTAAATGTGTGTTTTGGTAATTAATTTAGATTTCTTGTTTACTTAACTTAAACAGAAGAAACAAGAAGTGCATAATCAACTGACAATGTAACTCACCACCTGTATTCGGTCTTTGATCTGCCTCTGATCTGGTGGACTCACTAAACACACATGATTCGTTTGTAAATTATGTCAGAGTGTTGGAGTGTTCCCCTGGCTATCCATAAAAAAAGAAAATGGTTCCATCTGTTTTGCTTAATATAAGGAATTAAAAATTATTTGTACTGTTACTTTTGATATTTAAAGCTGATATATGTAACTTTTTGGGTGACCTGACCAAATTCACTTAGAAATGTGATTTATAGCTCTGTCATTCTCATTGAAAGCAAGTCTAAGAAGCGGTAGATTAGTTCTATGTGCCCAAGTTCTATGCTTCCTTTTCTTTTGTTTAGTTTTTGTGTTTTTTTACTTTTGATTTTGTACACCAGTTTCAAACAGCTGAAAATACAATATTTGTTGGTATGGAAAATATATTTCACAGTGGTTTAGATGGTTCAATGGTTTTCTACACTCATGAGTGCTTGTTTGGTCACAAACTGAAAATAGGCATTTAACTATTTCACTATACAACTATTAGAATTTTTGCAACCAGGAAATGCCGGAGGGATTTCTGCATAGTGCACCTTTACAGTGTCTTCAGAAAGTGTTGACACTGAGTTTTTCTACATTTTGTTGTGTTAATGCTTGAAGTAAAAATCTATTAATTTGAGATTTTGTATCACTGGCCTATTTTTATACATTTTTACAAATTAATAAAACATTAACAGCTGAGTCAATAAATATTTAACCCCTTTGTTATGGCAAGCCTAAATAAGTTCAGGAGTAAAAATTAGCTAAACAAGTCACAAGTTTCATGGGCTTACTCTGTGTCTAATAATAGTGCTTAACTTCTGGTTGGGATATGTATGTACGGTCACTGTGGGGACGATGTCGTCAATTGCACTTATTGATGAAGCCGATGACTGAGGTGGTATATTCCTCAATGCCATTTGATGAATCCCTTGAACATGTTCCAGTCTGTGCTAGCAAAACAGTCCTGTAGCGTAGCACGTCATCTGACCACTTCCGTTTTGAGCAAGTCACTGTTACTTCCTGCTTTAGTTTTTGCTTGTAAGCAGGAATCAGGAGGATAGAATTATGGTCAGATTTTCCAAATGGAGGGCAGGGGAGAGCTTTATATGCATGTCTGTGTGTGGAGTAAAAGTGGTCTAGAGTTTTTTTTCCTCTAGTTGCACATGTGACATGCTGGTAGAAATGAGGTAAAACAGATTTAAGTTTATCTGCAATAAAGTCCCCGGCCACTAGGAGCGCTGCTTCTGGATAAGCATTTTCTTGTTTGCTATGGCTTTATACGGCTGATTGAGTATGGTCTTAGTGCCAGCATTGGTTTGTGGTGGTAAATAGATGGCTACGAATAATATAGATGGGAACTCTCTTAGTAGATAGTGTGGTCTACAGCTCATCATATAGTGCTTTACCTCAGGCGAGCAAAACCTCGAGACTTATTTAATATTAGACACTGCACACCAGTTGTTACCAAACGTAGCTTCTCTGTCCTGCCGGTGCATGGAAAATTCCACCAGCTCTCTATTATCTGTGTCGTCGTTCAGCCACGACTCGGTGAAACATAAAATATTACAGTTTTTAGTGTCCCGTTGGTAGTAGGCTATAATCTATATCGTAGGTCATCCATTTTATTTTCCAATGATTGCACGTTGGCCCATAGAAGGGATGGCAGTGGGAGTTTACTCACTCGGCTACGAATTCTCGGAAGGCAGCCTGACCTCCGTCCCCTTTTTCTCCATATTTTCTTCAAGTAACTGACGGGTATTTGGGCCCGTTCCCGAGAAAGCAGTATATCCTTTGCGTTGGATTCGTTAAAGAAAAATGCTTCTTCCAGTTCAAGGTGGGTAATTGCTGTTCTGATGTCCAGAAGTTATTTTTCGATCATTAAGAGAATGGTAGCAGCAACATTATGTATGGAATAAGTTTAAAAATAAGTTACAAACAATATGAGAAAACTGTCAAAATGGTACAGTTAGTTAGGAGCACGTAAAACGTCAGCCATCCCCTCCGGCGACATTCTAACCCTTGTAAGCGCATATCAGATGTTTTCAGATGGTCCTATAGCAGCCATGCCATATTGGTATGACACTAAGTACAGTGCCTAGTGGTGGCTATCACTAAAGTTTTAGCGGTATCGAGGGCAGAGATTTAGCTGGGTGCGCTTGCGACTAGTTATAACTTGGTATCAGTTGGCCAGGGTTCACCCAGGGATTATTATTCTGGCTCAGGCTGGCACCATGTTAGCAGGTGAGAGCAGTGTTGCTCTTCAGTCTGGAGTGCCTCATTTAACCGTAGTGATGTGCGGTGTATGCAGTCAGTTAAAGCCGTAGCTAGCTAGTAATTCCAGGATTTGAGTGCTTGTTTAAGTTCGCCCAGTGTGGTGAAAAACAGTAGCCATAACTCCAGGAGAGAAGGTTCTATCAGCCGGGTTATACAGTGGGGAGAACAAGTATTTGATACACTGCCGACTTTGCAGGTTTTCCTACTTACAAAGCATGTAGAGGTCGCTAAGCATGTAGAGGACGCTAAGGAGAGTATTGAATCCGTAAGGAAGATGAAAAAATGACGATAGGAGCGGACTATGGCCCGTTATATCGGAAGTGGAGTGGTGCACTATTGACCATTGCTTCTGTCTGTCTACAACAGACGTTGTGTGATTGGATCTACTTAGACTCCGCCTCTAAAATGGGACCCTACCCATAAGTGATAAACTGGTAATTCTAACATTAAATGTGTGTTTTGGTAATTAATTTAGATTTCTTGTTTACTTAACTTAAACAGAAGAAACAAGAAGTGCATAATCAACTGACAATGTAACTCACCACCTGTATTCGGTCTTTGATCTGCCTCTGATCTGGTGGACTCACTAAACACACATGATTCGTTTGTAAATTATGTCAGAGTGTTGGAGTGTTCCCCTGGCTATCCATAAAAAAAGAAAATGGTTCCATCTGTTTTGCTTAATATAAGGAATTAAAAATTATTTGTACTGTTACTTTTGATATTTAAAGCTGATATATGTAACTTTTTGGGTGACCTGACCAAATTCACTTAGAAATGTGATTTATAGCTCTGTCATTCTCATTTGAAAGCAAGTCTAAGAAGCGGTAGATTAGTTCTATGTGCCCAAGTTCTATGCTTCCTTTTCTTTTGTTTAGTTTTTGTGTTTTTTTACTTTTGATTTTGTACACCAGTTTCAAACAGCTGAAAATACAATATTTGTTGGTATGGAAAATATATTTCACAGTGGTTTAGATGGTTCAATGGTTTTCTACACTCATGAGTGCTTGTTTGGTCACAAACTGAAAATAGGCATTTAACTATTTCACTATACAACTATTAGAATTTTTGCAACCAGGAAATGCCGGAGGGATTTCTGCATAGTGCACCTTTACAGTGTCTTCAGAAAGTGTTGACACTGAGTTTTTCTACATTTTGTTGTGTTAATGCTTGAAGTAAAAATCTATTAATTTGAGATTTTGTATCACTGGCCTATTTTTATACATTTTTACAAATTAATAAAACATTAACAGCTGAGTCAATAAATATTTAACCCCTTTGTTATGGCAAGCCTAAATAAGTTCAGGAGTAAAAATTAGCTAAACAAGTCACAAGTTTCATGGGCTTACTCTGTGTCTAATAATAGTGCTTAACATGATTTTTGAATGACTGCCTTATTTCTGTACCCCACACAATTATATGTAAGGTCCATCAATCCAGCAGAGAATTTCAAACAGAGTCAACCATAGAGCAGGGAGGTTTTCCAACGCCCTGGAAAGAAGGGCTCCTATTGGTAGATAAGTAGAAATTAAAAACGAGGAAACTGAATTTCCCCTTGAGCATGGTGAAGTTATTAATTACACTTTGGATGGTGTATCAATACACCCAGTCACTACAAAGATACAGGCGTCTTTCCTAACTCAGTTGCCGGAGAGGAAGGAAACCGCTCAGGGAATTCACCATGAGGCCAATAGTGACCTTAAAACAGTTAGAGTTTAATGGCTGTGATAGGAGAAAACTGAGGATGGATCAACAGCATTGTAGTTATATCCCAATACTAACCTAAATAACAGAGGAAAAAGAAGGATGCCTGTACAGAATAAAAATATTCCAAAACATGCATCCTGTTTGCAACAAGGCACTAAAGTAATACTGCAAAAAATGTGGCAAAGAAAGTAACTTAATGTCCTGAATACAAAGCATCATGTTTGGGGCAAGTCCAACACAACACATTACTGAGTACCACTCTTCATATGGTCAAGCATGGTGCTGGCTGTATCATGTTATGGGTATGCTTGTCATCGGCAAGGCCAATTTTATTTTTATAAAGAGAGGAATAGAGCTAAGCACAGGCAAAATCCTAGAGGAAAACCTGGTTAAGTGTGCTTTCCAACAGACACCGGGAGACAATTTCACCTTTCAGCAGGACAATAACTTAGAACACAAGGCCAAATATACTCTGGAGTTGCTTACCAAGACGACATTGAATGGTTCTGAGTGATCTAGTTACAGTTTTGACTTAAATCGGCATTAAAATCTTTGGCAAGACTTGAAAATTATCAAGAATCAAGGTAAGACCCAAGTGCAGACTGTGTGAAGTAACCATGTTTATTGAAACCACAGGGGCAGGCAAACGACAGGTTTGCGAAAGGCAGGAAGGGTTCAAATAATCCAGAGTAGGTGCAAGGTACAGGACGGCAGGCAGGCTTAGGGTCAGGAACAGGCAGAGTTCAGTAATCCAGAGTAGGTGCAAGGTGCAGGACGGCAGGCAGGCTTAGGGTCAGGAACAGGCAGAGTTCAGGTATCCAGAGGTGGAGCAAAGGTACAGGACGGCAGGCAGGCTCAGGGTCAGGGACGGGCAGAGTGGTCAGGCGGGAGGGTACAGTGACAGGACAGGCAAGGGTCAAAAATCACGAGCTGACAGGACGAAGGCTGGTAAGCATGACAAACAAGATGAACTGGCAACAGACAGACAGAAAACACAGGTATAAATACCCAGAGGATGAGTGGGGAAGATGGGCGACACCTGGAGGGGTGGAGACAAGCACAAGGACAGGTGAAACATGACAGAAAATGGCTGTCTAGCAATGGTCAACAACCAACTTTTTAAAGAATAATGTGCAAATATTGTACAATCCAGTTGTGCAAAGCTGTTAGTTTCACGATCATTGGACGCATACTCGGACCAACGTGCAGCGTGATCTGGGTTCCACATCTTTTTTATTTAAAGTAAGTGAACCACACAACAAAACAATAAAGAATTAACAAAACGTGATGACAATGGAGTGCTAACATGCAACTACACATAAACAATATCCTACAAAACACAGGTGGAAAAAAATGCTACTTAAATATGATCCCCAATTAGAGACAACAATACCAGCTTCCTCTAATTGGGAATCATACAAAATCACCAACATAGAAAAACAAAACTAAAACCCCACATAGAAATAATAAATTAGACTAAACCCCCAGTCACACCCTGACCTACTCCACCATAGAAAATAAGGGCTCTCTATGGTCAGGACGTGACAGTTAGAGACTTACCCAGAAAGACTCACAGCTGTAGTTTCTGCCAAAGGTGATTCTGACGTATTTACTCAGGGGTGTGAAATCATTTTCAATACATTTGCAAAAATGTCTAAAAACATGTTTTCACTTTGCCATTATTGGGTATTGTGTGTAAATGGGCGAGGGAGGAAAAATATATTTAATTCATTTTGAATTCAGGCTGTAACACAACAAAAAGAGGAATAAGTCAAGTGGTATGAATACTTTCTGAAGGAACTGTAAGTATATTTTAGCAATTACATTTACTTTTGATACTTGAGTATAATTAATACCAAATACATTTAGACATTTACTTATGTAGTATTTCACTTTTACTTGAGTAATTTTCTATTAAGTTATCTTTACTTTTACTCAAGTATGGCAATTGGGTACTTTTTCCACCACTGCAACCAACCAGCCAATAAAGACAGTCAAGCAATGTTATTCGGATCTACGGATCTACAGAGTCAACTAAAATAAGATATTAGGGCTAAGCTACCAATCTAATTTCCTCTCACACACTAAATAGACCATTACCATATCTAAGGTTTATGGTGTATTTCCAGTAAGGTAACTCTTTCACCTCCCTGCTCCATCTGGCATGGAGAAAAGTGTCACGTTGTAAATGATCAGAACATGTTCCTCTTAAGGGCTTTCAATACACAGAGGGACCTTACAAAAGGTATGGAGTGCACCACTCCTCGGGCTGAGAAGACATCAGCACAGAGAACATTTCATTGGTATTATTTACACACAAAACATACTTGTTCTTATTCTTAAATAATCTATCATCATACATCTCATATATCATAATTTACACTTAAACTAATAAATATTTGTGAGCATAACAAACAGCAAGACTCTCCAGAATAACATGAATAAGTCAATGGACAATGTGTCCATAGGCTACTCTATATTATGTATGGCTCATGGTAACATATCAAGGTGATGCATACATTTGTGATGAATTTGTGAACTGTGATGAACTGAACTTCAGTTTATGAGTGGACTAAGGCATAGCCTACATACAGCAAGGTCACATTTCAGTTGGGGTACATCCAAATAATCTCTGTGTAGGGTGCACCCTTCACTGCTACCTATGAACATTTTACATCATGCCCCTTTGTGATTACAGCTACGGATTTTTTTTAAGACCACCTATAACTTTGTCTTTTTCCAATGGGAGCCCTGCCAGGATGGAAAAGTAAATATGTAATGTGCTGAACATTCATTTCAGATGGAAAAAACTATAAAGCTGTCTTTTTGCGTAAATACATCAAGATAACATAACAACCAGGTGGCTCGAGTTCAAAGCTGTTTTGGAAGGCTAAGGTAGAGTATACATGGAGACTAATCATTGTGCGGAGCAGCCCTGCAGATGTGATTGGAGTCGTAGTATAGTAGAGCTCTTAGTGTAGCTACCTCTTACGGATAGAAAACTGAAGCAAGAGAAAACATGGTATCCGTCACAAATGGCACCCTTAAGTGCACTTCCTCCCTGGTCAAAAGTAGTGCACTAAAAAGGGAATAGGGTGCCATTGGAGATGCATACATGAATCTAAATTAGCACTGTTTCTGGAAACAGGAAATATAAACTAAGTAACACTAAAGTTACGGATGAATGAATGAATGAAACCCATGGGACTACCCTAAATGAAAAAATACTACAGAATACTGTAGTCCACAAAAACACTACAGTGAATACTGTTGTATTTACTGTAGTATTTGAGGTAGTATACTGTAGTATTTACAGTTAACTATAGTATAAATACTGTCAAAAAGAAAACTGTAGTATATCTATGGCAATTAATGTAGTGTTTTTGTTATATTTTCTTTGACATAGAAGAGGAGGCTTTCTCCTTCAGGAAACCTACTGGAGAAATACTAAAAGAGCAAATTTTGCTAACATTACAGTAGTATTTATTCTATAGTATACTAAAACATTCTAGAGGAAGTACTACACATGATCGAAGGATGCTACAGTGTGTAGTATAGTTTCTACAGTATATTACATTTTATTATAGAATTCTACAGTAAGTACCATACTATTCTATAGTAAACTGTAGTATTTTTTTATGTGGGTGCGTCCATAAAAATCCCCTCTTTTATCTTCACTTTTAGTATCAGTATCAATAAAGATGTAGGAGTCAGACCCACACAGCTCTGCTCACCCCATAATGCAACAGCTGTTGGTGGTTTCTATGTTGGAGGATGGTTTAGGAAATTCACTTAAAATTGTTGGCATGCGAAGCTGAGGAACATAATTGAGCAATAACTGAACTTTTAATATGATGTCAGATTGGGATTGGCTGCTTGAAAGTAATGAATCTGTCCTCATGAGGCTAGTGTGCTCTCTGCACAAAACATAGAAGACTTATACGAGAGCATAAACATGTCTTCGACATGTAGCTGCATTCATAAATATTATGTGGCTGCATGGTCTAATGTCATCTCTCATAATTATGGTCTAGCACTTCCAGTAAGCCAATGGAATGATTTGGCCAAAGTGTCTGATGTGTCCCTGGAGAAAAAGTGTTTTTGCAAAATGTTAAATAATTGATTTAAGTAGTGTGTAAAATGAATATGCCTACTCGGGAATAGAGGAGTTCTTGAAAAATAAAGAATTCCATATTCCAGAATATGCTATGTCATATGTTACAGTTATCTGGGTTCAGTTTTGTCTACATTGCTTAAACCTACCCAGTCCTTTTCAGATCAGTGGTCACTGACGATAACACAGCAATGCGTGCTATACAGGCAGGTCCTTACCGTTCTGCCGCCATAGGTAAGACCAAAAAATGGCGCCCCCTGTAAAACTAGAATAATCCCAATGACGTTGAAAATGTGTCTAAAATACACTAAATTAGCATGTCTAAAAGACATATGTTCCAGACATTGAAGTTAGGTTCAATGTAGGTTCTGAATTAATGGTGAAAGGGTATTTTCCGTATGTTTAAAATACATATTTTCCAGGATGTTGAAAAGGACGTTGAAATCGAGGTTAATTAAAAAAGTTGAAAATACTTATTTTCTTGATGCTGAAAATATGTATTTTCCAAATGTTGAAATCAGGCAATCTTTTTGTTCTGGATTGAAGTTGAAAATAAGTTATTTGTAGATGCCTATGTTTGGGCCAAATCAAGGCTGGTCCAGGCCAGACAAAATCTGAACCAAACATAGATGTCTATGATTGGTTCAGATTTGTTACGGACCGGACCAGAAATCTGCGTCTGTGGACATTGATATCAAGGCCAGTCTGGACTGCACCAAAGCTGAACCAACCATAGATGTCTATGATTGGTTCAGATTTGGTCTGGACCGGACCAAAAACCAATGTTCCGTTGATGCGGAAATCATGTCGGGTCTGGAATTGCACCAAAAAAAAAGACTTCCAAAAGGCATCGGTGTCGGACCGTGCTTACTGAGGTGTAGCCTACAGGGTTGCCTTTAGGAATGCCCTTCTATGTGGTAAGCCTACCGTTTGTAAAACAACAAAAAACAAAGTCCGAACAGGAACAAAAAAAGACTTCCAAAAGACATTGGCTCGTGCTTACTGGGGTGTAGCCTACTGTACCATGTCTGCCAGCAATGGAATTTTATGAATGCCCATCCAAGTGGTAGACCCACCGTTTGTAAAATAGGCCATTGCATTGGCTTTATTCGTCCTGATTCCTGTGACTGATACATTTGGCTATTTAAGCTCTGAATATCAGCTACCCTACTTTATCAGGAGTTATCGAGAGCCTATTTGCAATGTGTTTACACAGTGGGAAATGCTGAATTATTTCTTCTTCACTATGATCAACTTATCAAAGATATACGGATAAAAACTTGAAACCACTGATCATGACAAAGGGGTGAAACTCCTGGACAACAGTGATTGTCCATTTTACTTTGATCTGTCCTGTCCTGTTTTTAGGATATGTTGTTTGTTAACATGACAGAACATTTGTATTTCATTGAGGGCCATTTAGGTTAGGCTATTTGATTGGAGAATCCTGCACGATGTGAAAAGTGTCAGTCTCATTACACTGTCATATACTTTATCACCAGTCTGTAGGCTACAGAATAGGCCACACTTTCTACCATATCCTATATCTGTTATGTGATTTATGTTTGATGATTTTTTTGACCACACCTTGGTGTAGCTCTGCAGAGGTGCATCTCTCCAACAGCACCCTGGAGAGGTGCATTGGGAATGGACAAGTAAAATATTTTGCGCCCTTGCCTTTGACAAAGTGGGCTCTGCTTATCAAAGGTTGTTATCAGCGCTCACCTAAAAAGCCCATATGCCACTGGTTGAGAGAAATTGACATTGTTCTTAGTCATAATTATGTAAGGTTTTATGTGTGTAACGGCTTTCTTGTGGTGAAGGAGAGTCGGACCAAAATGCAGCGTGTAGATTGCGATCCATGTTTATTCAACTGAAGTAACACGAATCTAAATACAAACACTACAAAACAATAAACGTAACGAAAACCGAAACAGCCTAATACTGGTGCACATACACACAGAACAAGGCCATCAAGACACTAAGGACAATCACCCACAAAACCCAACACAAAACAGGCTACCTAAATATGGTTCCCAATCAGAGACAATGACTAACACCTGCCTCTGATTGAGAACCATATCAGGCCAAACATAGAAATAGACAAACCAGACACACAACATAGAATGCCCACCCAGCTCACGTCCTGACCAACACTAAAACAAGGAAAACACATACGAATGATGGTCAGACCGTGACAATGTGTTGTTGGAGGTGAGTCTTGGACAGTTTAGCTCAGAAAATGCTGCCCTCGTCAATTTTAATATTTTTCCTAAACCTCAACTTCAAAATAATCTCCTGCAACCCGCCTCACCCAATGTGGTGTGGATTAGTTTTTTTTCTAAAGTATTTCTATTTACCTCCGAACTGGAATACCTCAACTGATGATAGCCAGCTAACTAGCTACCAGCTATCAGCTATCAGTCAGCTAACCACTGCTAATGGTCATCAGATAACCTTTAGCTCGGAAAGCTCTCGCCAGTTCGTACAACGCGTTTCAAATCAGAACATACCGGACCTATTTTTTTCTCCATATCCCTGGATTTCTACCGCAAACTCTGAACCTTTTCATCTGGATCATGGTAGCTAGCTAACCGCAACCCGGGTTGACTACTCCTGGCTAACGTTTCCATCCCAGCGAAAGCACCAACTAGCCTGGAGCTAGCCCATTCTAGACCCATCTCCCGGCTAGGGCTCCTGGGCTACTCTTGAAGCCCACTCCTCGGCTACAATATCCGGACCCCTTCTACAGCTGGTACGGGGCATGGAACCCCGCCGATCCTTCACGACTGGAATACTGACATAATCTGCCCGAGGATCCCAACAGGCCCCTCAGGCGCATCGTCCCCAGAAGGCCCATTCTGCTAACCGCGGCTTGCTAGCTATCTATAGCATATTGGACTGTTAGCTGATCCATCGGCCAGTTTCTTGGACCACTATACCCATTTTGCCAATTGGACTTGGACCCCTCAGCTACTTGGAACCCTACTAGTTCCACGACTGGTCTATCGACATCACAGCACGAGGAGGAAAAAACAGACTTTCCCCCATCGCGATGTCCCTCTAAGGCCCTCATGCTAGCATGCTAGCCCCGGCCTGCTAACTGCTAGCTTGCTTGCCCCGGTCTGTCTCTATCGCCGTGTCCCCAGCCAACCCAACCACTCACTGGACCCATACGATCACTTGGCTACGCATGCCTCTCCCTAATATCAATATGCTTTGTCCATTACTGTCCTATTTAGGGATTACTGTCTTATTTCACTGTAGAACCTCTAGCCCTGCTCAATATGCCTTAACCAACCATGTTGTTCCACCTCCCACATATGCGACGACATCACCTGGTTTAAACGTCTCTAGAGACTATATCTCTCTCATCATTACTCAATGCCTAGGTTTACCTCCAATGAACTATCTTCCTACCATACCTTTGTCTGTACATTATGCCTTGAATCTATGCTATTGTGCTCAGAAACCTGCTCCCTTTACTCTCTGTTCCGAATGTGCTAGACGGCAAGTTCTTATAGCCTTTAGCCATACCTTTATCCTACTTCTCCTCTGTTTCTCTGGTGATGTAGAAGTTAATCCAGGACCTGCAGCGCCTAGCTCCACTCCGACACCCTAGGTGCTCTCATTTGTTGACTTCTGTAACTGTAAAAGCCTTGGTTTCATGCATGTTAACATTAGAAGCCTACTCCCTACGTGTGCTTTATTCACTGCTTTAGCACATTCTGACAACCCGGATGTCTTAGCTGTGTCTGAATCCTGGCTTAGGAAAACCACCCAAAACCCAGAGATTTCCATCCCTAACAATAATATTTTCCGCCAACATAGAACTGCCGAACGGTGGCGGTGTTGCAATCTACTGCAGAGATAGCCTGCAGAGTTCTGTCTTACTATCCAGGTCTGTACCAAAACAATTCAAGCTTCTACTTCTAAAAATGCACCTTTCCAGAAACAAGTCTCTCACCTTTGCCGCTTGCTATAGACTACCCTCTGCCCCCAGGTGTTCCCTGGACACCATATGTGAATTGATTAACCCCATCTATCTTCTGTGTTCGTGCAACTAGGTGACCTAAACTGGGAGATGCTTATCACCCCGGCCATCCTACATTCTAAGCTGGATGCCCTCAATCTCACACAAATTATCAATGAACCTACCAGGTACAACCCCAAATTAGTAAACACGGGCACACTCATAGATATCATCCTAACCAACTTGCCCTCCAAATACACCTCTGCTGTTTTCAACCAAGATCTCAGCGATCACTGCCTCGTTGCCTGCATCCGTAATGGGTCTGCGATCAAACGACCACCCCTCATCACTGTCAAACGCTCCCTAAAACACTTCAGCGAACAGGCCTTTCTAATCGACCTGGCCGGGGTATCCTGGAATGACATCGACCTTATCCCGTCAGTAGAGGATGCCTGGTTATTCTTTAAAAGTGCCATCCTCGCCATCTTAAATAAGCATGCTCCCTTCAAAAATGTTAGAACTAGGAATAGATGTAGCCCTTGAGTCACTCCAAACCTGTCTACCCTTAACCAGCACAAAAACATCCTGTGGCATTCTGCATTAGCATCAAATAGACCCCGTGATATGCAACTTTTCAGGGAAGTTAGGAACCAATATACACAGGCAGTTAGGAAAGCTAAGCATAGCTTTTCGCATTTGCATCCTGTAGTACAAACCCCAAAAAGTCCATGGAGAATAAGAGCACCTCCCCCCAGCTGCCCACTGCACTGAGACACTCTTGACCCAAACTGCTACAGACCTACTGTATATCTATTCTACCCTGCATTTCTAAGGTCTTTGAAAGTCAAGTTAACGAACAGATTAACAACCATTTCGAATCTCACCGTACCTTCTCCGCTATGCAATCTGGATTCAGAGCTGGTCATGGGTGCACCTCAGCCACGATCAAGGTCCTAAACGATATCATAACCGCCATCGATAAATGACATTACTGTGCAGCCGTATTCATCGACCTGGCTAAGGCTTTCGACTCTGTCAATCACAACATTCTTATTGGCAGACTCAACATCCTTGGTTTCTCAAATGATTGCCTCGCTTGGTTCACCAACTACTTCTCCGATAGGGTTCAGTATGTCAAATCGGGGGGCCTGTTGTCCAGACCTCTGGCAGTCTCTATGGGGGTGCCACAGGGTTAAATTCTCGGGCCGACTCTCTTCTCTGTATACGTCAATGATGTAGCTTTCGCTGCTGGTGATTCTTTGATCCACCTCTACGCAGACGACACCATTCTGTATACCTCTGGCCCTTCGTTAGACACTGTGACACCTCCAGATCAGCTTCAATGCCATACAACTCTCCTTCCGTGGCCTCCAACTGCTCTTAAATGCAAATAAAACTAATGATCTTCTAATGCATGCTCTTTAACCGATCGCTGCCCGAACCTGCCTGCCCATCCAGCATCACTACTCTGGACGGTTCTGACTTAGAATATGTGGACAACTACAAATACCTAGGTGTCTGGTTAGACTGTAAACTCTCCTTCCAGACTCACATCAAACATCTCCAATCCAAAATGAAATCTAGAATCGGCTTCCTATTTCGCAACAAAGCATCCTTCACTCATGCTGCCAATCATACCCTCGTAAAACTGACCATCCTACCGATCCTCGACTTTGGCGATGTCATTTACAAAATAGCCTCCAACACTCTACTCAACAAATTGGATGCAGTCTATCACAGTGCCATCCATTTTGTCACCAAAGCCCCATATACTTAGGCATATACTTGTACATAGCTCATCTGTAAATAGCCCATCCAATCTACCTCATCCCAATACTGTATTTATTTATTTATCTTGCTCCTTTGCACCCCAGTATCTCAACTTGCACATTAATCTTCTGCACATCCTACCATTCCAGTGTTTAATTGCTATATTCTAAGTAATTTGCCACCATAGCTTATTTATTGCACTTATCCTACGTCATTTGCACATGCTGTATATAGACTTTTCTACTGTATTATTGATTGTATGTTTGTTTATTCCATGTGTAACTCTGTGTTGTTGTATGTGTCGAAATTATTTGCTTTATCTTGGCCAGGTCGCAGTTGCAAATGAGAACTATGTGAAATAAATCAATAAAAATCTGTCGCCATAGGCGGCGGCCTAATCCTGCCTAATGAGCGGGCCGGCCATGTATATAGGACATTTTATCAGCCAGTCTAGGTCTTGAATCACTTATGCTGCAGCAATGTTTACATTTGAAGCCCCGATGCCAGTCTGTTTCTGCTCTCTTGCCAACTCCTAATGGATTTATCATGCTACACAATGAGTGACAATGAGTTTGCAAGAGAGCAGAAACAGATCTGGGACCAGGCTATTCAATTTGCACACAATTAGAGAAATATAATCTCCCAACAACACCATAATAGCTGACACTGCAGCTACGAAGGAATTATTTCGTTTTTCATTGCAGTACTTTTGACAGGTTTAATGCATTTTCACTGACAAATTATCCAGTCTCATATTTTACCCAAATATTTGAACAAGTTAGTTTGGAATGTTGGGGGTGGTTGGTCACGCTGGTGACAGATATAGAACAGCTTCCAAAAATGACATTGCTGGGTTTACGTTGGCATCACCACACTACTCAGAGGCTCTTATTTGAGTTTGTCTTGCGCAGTGCTCAGTGATGGTGAGGAAAATAATCAGTGAGAGATTGTTACGGGTAATTGCTTTAACTGCATGTTGAAAGCTGACCAATAGGAGTTCTATAAATGAAACAAACTTTACAGTGTCGGAATGAGGTGCTAATGTTTTCTTCAAGAGAATACAGATTCTGAATAGCCAACCTTTTTTTTAAACTTCAACTGGAGGAGAGGAGTGTGTAGCGTACACTGACCTAATGTTTTATATGTTTATTGCAAATATTTCCTTCCCTGTGAATTACATGGCAAAGTAACAATCTTTCATGTATTTTGGGAATTCTATCATGTGAGAGAGCAGGAACTGGATGGAATGAAGGAATATAGTTACTGGAACAACAAATCTACCATGACATCATACTCTTAAACTTAATGGCTATTATTCAAAAACACATGGCAGTTGGTGCAGTGAGTTTGATCCAACACCCCCCTTATCCCATCTCAAATGCTAGCCCCATGTTTGAGAAAAAAAAACACCTCCTGCGTTTTAACAGAGTGCCATTCGTTGCAAATGCAGATGTTTTAAAGGCAATTAGATGCTGTTGAGAACAACAATGAAACACTGCAAACCGTTGAATACGAGAAAACAAAGGGCCTTGGAGGCCAGAGTTGGTCAAAAGTAATGAAATTGATATGAATGATCTGCCAAATTGACTCCAATCCAAATGTAGTCTGCATTAACCAATTCCTTGCCCTTTTGAA
Source organism: Oncorhynchus kisutch (assembly GCF_002021735.2). Taxonomy (NCBI): domain Eukaryota; kingdom Metazoa; phylum Chordata; class Actinopteri; order Salmoniformes; family Salmonidae; genus Oncorhynchus; species Oncorhynchus kisutch. The sequence continues at coordinate 38,102,876 of NC_034176.2, forward strand.
AGCTGTAGACAATCCCAGGAACACAACATCACAATAGCTGTTTGAAACAAGCATACAGATACTATCTACTGGGCACACCATGTCAATTCAACATGGATAATTGGGTAATATTTGGTTGAGACGTTGATCAATGCGATTACAACCTACATTCACCCACTCAAAAAGGCAGCCAAAAGTTAGTTGAATTTCCAATGTGTTCTCACTATGTTTTCAACAATCTAAAAGCACAACCAAATTCCAAGTGAAAAACAATGTCACATTTTTGGTTTATTTGTCACCCAAATGCTGATCACTGTGCTTTCAACTATTTAAAAGCCCAGCAAAGTTCAAATAGTCATATAATGTCAGATATTTTTTTAATCATTGCTATCACTGTGCACCATCTAATAGCAGAACCAAATGACCTGGAATGCAGTTGATATTACATTAAAAGTAGGCCTACATGGTGCAAGTGATCAATGCAATTTGAGATTCTGTACAGATTACTACAGCAATTGTGAAGATATCCACGGACCTGCGATGACCCTATGCACGCTGTCTTGAACATGCAGCTTTATATGATTACATAAGAAGAAATGTATAGTTACAGTAACCTCAAAATGTGGCCATGGAGGTGTTACTAGTTTTAAGGTTGAATGTTAGATTAGTTTGTAAAATAGCGTTATATTTAGGCTATTTACTGTATTACAAAAGTAATATTGAATTGTGTTTGGTTGACAATGCAACCAAATGTTAACATTTAAAGGATATATATCTACTGCTTAGCCACTGGTTTAATCCCATCCCAACTTTTATTTTTGTTTGAGTTGGAGACGTGATTACAACATATAATTTGTTAACTTGTTGACAACTTAATAGGCTATTTATTACATTCAAAAGTGATGTTGAATTGTGTTTGGTTTTCAACAGAACTAAATATCAACATTTGAAGTAGACTTTGTTTGGATAGTTCCATCTGTTCCACTGACTTATTCTGGATTTATTCCCAGTTTGTCTATTAATAACTGATATGTTGTATTCACGTCTTCATCTCAACCAAAAACCTAAACCAAATCTATGGGATTTAAGCCAGTGGCTCAGATGGAACTATTCAAGCAGTGCCTTCAGGAAGTATTCATACCCCTTCACTCATTCCACATGTTGTTGTGTTACAGCCTGAATTCAGAATGGATTAAATATATATATTTTTCTCACCCATACTGTAACGGTCATCTGTTGAAGAAGGTGTGGACCAAAGCGCAGCGTGGTACATGTTCATACTTTTATTTCAACTGACCACTAAATAACAAAAATCACAAACCGAAACAGTCCTGTCAGGAGCAGAAACACAAAACAGAAAAATAACTACCCACAAAAACCCTGTGGGATAAAGCTACCTAAGTATGGTTCCCAATCAGAGACAACGATAGACAGCTGTCCCTGATTGAGAACCATACCCGGCCAAAGCAAAGAAATACAAAACCATAGAAAAAGGAAAATAGAATGCCCAAATCACACCCTGACCAAACCAAAATAGAGACATAAAAAGCTTGAAGGTCAGGGCGTGACACATACCCCGTAATGACAGAGTGAAAACATGTTTTTAATTCAATACATTGTTGGGGTATGGCGACGATTACAGCTGTGAGTTTTTTGGGTAAGTCTCTAACAGCTTTGCACACCTGGATTGTACAATATTTGTCTATTATTCTTTTTAAATTCTTCAATCTATGTCAAGTTGATTGTTGATCATTGCTAGACAGCCATTTTTAAGTCTTGCCACAGATTTGAAAGCCGATTTAAATCAGAACTGTAACTAGGCCACTTAGGTACATTCAATGTCGTCTTGGTAAGCAACTCCAGTGTATATTTGGCCTTGTGTTTTAGGTTCTTGTCCTTCTGAAAGGTGATTTCATCTCCCAGTGTCTGTTGGAAAGCAGACTAGACAAGGTTTTCCTTTAGGATTTTGCCTGTGCTTATACTGAAGCTGTATCCCGTTTCTTTTTATCCTACAAAATTCCCTAGTCTGCCGATGACAAGCATACCCATAACATGATGCAGCCGCCAGCATGCTTGAAAATATGAAGAGGGGTACTCAGTGATGTGTTGGATTTTCCCTAAACATAACCCTTTGTATTCAGGAGAAAAGTTCATTTTGTTTTCACATTTTCTTTCAGTATTACTTGCTGCAAACAGGATGCATGTTTTGGAATATTTTTATTCTGTACAGGCTTCCTTCTTTTCTCTCTGTCATTGAGGTTAGTATTGTAGGTTAACTTAAATTATGTTGATCCATCCTCAGTTTTCTCATATCACAACCATTAAACTCTGTAAATGTTCATCGTTTCCTTCCTCTCCGGCAACTGAGTTAGGAAGGACGCCTGTATCTTTGTAGTGAATGGGTGTATTGACACACCATCCAAAGTATAATTAATAACTTCACCATGCTCAAATGGATACTGAGCATCTGCTTTTTTATTTTTACACATCTACCAATTGATGCCCTTCTTTGCGAGGTATTGAAAAATGTTCATGGTCTTTCTGGTTTAATCTGTGCTTTAAATTCACTATTTGATTGAGGGACCTTACAGATTATTCTGTGTGTGGGGTACAGAGATGGGATAGTCATTCAAAAATCATGGTAACCACTATTATTGAACACATTTCAGCTTTTAATGTTTTATTAATTTCCAATATGTTCTACAAACAAAATTCCACTTTGATATTATAGGGTGTTCTGTGTAGGTCAGTGACACAAAATCTCAATAGATGTTTTTATTTTTATCAGGCTGTAACACAGGCTGTATCAGGCTGGAAAATGTGAAGGGGTGTGAATACTTTCTTAAGGTACTTCCCCTTTAAAAGCTTGATATTTTGGCTGCGTTGTCAACTTAACAATTCGATATTACTTTTGAAATAGAATTAAAAATAAATACATGTAATGCACTTTAAATGCATTTTGATTTGATATAGTCCTATTCCTTAATTATTTTTGTGGGGTTGAGATTAAGATGTGAAAGCAATATCTTAATTCATTTGTAGACAAACTGGAATTAAAGCCAGACTAAGTCAGAGGCACAGATTAAACTATCTAAGCAGAATATACTGTATACTGTACATCTCCTTCAAATGGTTGTGTTGTCAACTGAACACAATTCAGTGCCACTAAATATCATTACATTTTAAATCAACCACAGCTTTTGTATCAATAGGCCTATTATATTGTCCATTTTTTGTTGAATAATGGTTCAATTGAAACAATAGCTGGTGTTGACTTTACAAATGCTATATAAGCCTAAATAGCATCATTGATGATAAATGAGTGGTAAAGTACGGTCACATTTCATTTGCTCTGTTAAACCTATCAATTGAAAAGACTTCATTAGCAACAGTTAATCTATTTAGTTTTTAAGTGGAAATCTTTCAATAATAATTTTCATGATAGCACATTGGTAATAGTCAGTTACAAATACCATACATAAGTAGGGCTGGGCTAGGTTATAACCCTGGATAGGAGACCAAAGGGTAGCTGTAGGAGGTACTGCCCAGCCTATTGTGTTTTTTCTGAAAGTGATTGAAGATCTAACATATTTTAAAGGTAAAAATTCAAAATATTTTATACAAAATGTACATTTCATCCTCAAAACAACAGTTTACATTGACAACTTTGTATAAATACAATGTATTAACAAATTACATTGAAACAATGTTGATTCAACCAGTTTGTGCCCAGTGGGTAGCTATTACAGTACATGTAACACAATGTTTTGGATTGTGCAACATGGTTCTCGTGAGAGGTTTGCATGCCAGGTGGGCCAAGCAATGGACACGGTAGACCACATCTATTGAAGCTTGTTGTTCATTGGAACATGTACAGCATATTATGTATGGTCCTTGGCTGTTAAAAGTTGTTGTTCAACTGCAAGAAAAGAACAACAAAAGTTACAGAAATATCAGGAGACTACTACTAACCAACAGGCTATAATTCATATTTATTGGAAATGTAAGTACTATGGAAAACATTTGGAGGATTTACCGTTCAGCATGAATCCCTCTCTTGACTCAAATGTCTTGGTGTAGTTTGTTTTATGGGTGCTTTCATCATGGATGGGTGCCTACTCCAAACACCTAAAATGACCCTTTTATGTTGCTGGCTACTGATGGGTCTCCATAAAACAAGAGAATACAGCTATACCATTAAACACAAAGGATGTTTTTTACTGGAGTTAAGGGAATGGTTTTGATGCCTTTGAAGGCCTGTACGTGGATTAAGATCATAGAACTGTGCCTCATTTTTTTTTAAACCTCCAGGCTTAGCCTAGGTTCAAAGATCCATAAAACACATTTCGACCTGGTAAAGGAAAGAGAAAAACACTCTTACGTTACAACGACCCATTTGCTGCCAAATATTTTCACTGTTAGTCTAAATAACACTTTATGATTTCCTGCAGTTAACGTTGGGGCGTTGAGTTGCATCCTGAAATCCACAGATAGTAATGTTCAAAAGGGTACAGATGTGGCGAATAGGGCAGCCTGGACACCTCTCCAAATGGTACAATTCTATGCCATGAAAAGGAAGCCCGCCCGCCCCCCCCCCCCTTCATATTTTGTTTATTCCATTTTTTTTACAGTGAATTAATGTGACTGACCAGCTCGATTCAGTCTTATGTAGCAACATTTGTAATTGAGTTTTTTATATTGGATAAAATTTGAGATTCGAAAATGAGCTAGAAAATTGTATATCATACACTACAAATGAGGAACAATGGGAAAGTAATTATGCTTTGAAAGTTGATAAACTTGTGAGAAAATGGCCCTTGAATGTTTTGGTACACCTACTGGAGAGCTCTTCTTTGTCTACATTAGGGCTGAGGCAGTCAAATGTTGTCAGCCGGTGATTGTCAAGCAAATAACTGCCAGTCTCACGGTAGATTACCATTGATTAACATAAACACATTTATCAGCTCCTGGCTTCGACACATAGCCTACAAGCCACTGATGCAGACCTTCGGAACATCAACATTTAAAAAGTAATCAGTATGACTCATCTAACCCAGGTCATGTGTCTTAGCGTGAAGATAAGCAGGTACATACTATAACAATAGATAACCATGAAGGGCATCAACACTGACCCATGATAGTGAGCCAGTCTACAGTCACACACACACACAGTCAGTTGCAGATGGTCCAATGGCCTGAAATCAGCAAATGATCGAGAATGATTCTGAAATTTGTATGCTTGTCCCGAATGATCTACTTCGTAAGTGGGCAGGCCTTATCAAATAGTTTTTCATCTTTGATCCAGATTTCCCATTCAATGAATGCAGTGTTTAAATCTGGCCAATTATTTGATTTTCTAACAATCCATTGTGAGATTTCTATTGTGCATGGGATCATGGAGGAGGTTCTTATACAGACCATCCCTTAATAAAGTAAAGCTGTATCCTGGCTCAGTGCTTTTTTGGGGGGGGGGGGGGCTTTTGAAGACAGCTGAAGTAATGATTAGAAAGTCCACATCTGAGATGTATTTCCCAATACCAAACCATTACTAAAACCAGATGGGTGCAGGGCAGGCCCATCTCTGTTTAATATTCCCAGGGTTCTCTTAACAAGCCTTTTTTTTTGCTATGGACAACAAAATGGTTTGTTGTTTTGTTGTTTATTCACATGAATATGACATGATCAATTTGATGGTAGTGAGATATTTAAAACATTATAACATGATCACTTCAAATCTCTAGTATTGTAGCATGAAATTATGAGTGTTTCTTCTAAGACTGGTTTACTTCGATATCAACAGTGTAGGCCTACCGTGAATGTGTTAAGATTTTGTGCTATTGTTCCAAATCAAAATAAAATAAAATTCAACTTTATTGGTCACATACACATATTTAGCATATGTTATTGCGGGTGTAGCGAAATGCTTGTGTTGCTAGCTCCAACAGTGCAGTAATATCTAACAAGTCACAACAATACACACAAATCTAAAGTTAAAGAATGGAGTTAAGAAATATATAAATATTAGGTGTTGAGTGGAATGATCTTGCACCATGGGAAACATGCAGAATAAGCTAAATAATTCTGCAAACAAATCATTTCGACAATTAATTGGACATTGCTGCCTTATTCCCTCTGCTTAAGATAGCATTTCATTGTCAACATACGTTGTTAATGATGTAAATCTCAATTAATTTATCATAATATACATGACATACCAAGCTACCAGCAGCCTGTGAAACCACACTGAATGTTAGTGGAATGGTAAGACGTCAAGACAAGAATCTGTGTTGTCTGTAGAATATGTTCTGAAGAAAAGTAATAAAAACAGTATGCATGAGAGATCCAGTCTTTCCATAAATATGAAGATGTAAAAATTGGCTTCACCAAGAACTACTCCAATCTGTTTGATAGCCATGTCCTGCATTTCATGATGGGGACTGACTTTGAACTCCTACAAGCTATTCCCGTCTGGCACAGGATCTCCAGTTGCTGTTTTTACAGCATCAGACAACGTGTATCACATCATCAGCAAAGCGGAAAATTAAAGTTTACTGAATGTTAAGACTTCCTCACTTATTGTACTTTTAAGAGCAGCGTCAATGCCAAAAGTCTGAGGTCTTCCTCGTGAAGTGTAACTAATTTTACCTGAAGAAGCTGTAAATCCGTGACAATTAGGTTTAACTAGCATTAAAACTAAAGTACAGTATGTTAACCCCTTGTGTACATGGTGCATATAGTATGTGGTAGAGGAGTTGATGGCACAGGTTTGTGTCAGTGTGTCAGCTTTTTAAGATAAGACAATGACTATCATCCCCATGGGGAAATGTTGTTTGCAGCTCTGTGCATACATGAACAAAACGCCAAACACAACACATAAGCTGCAGGTCGCCACGGAGCAGCGCCCTTTGGAAGTTTTAGATCGTACCATGGTCTAAATGCAGGCCTAAGGTATCATAATAACTTTGAAAAAAATCACAAGTTGTAAAGGCAAAGCCAAGAATTCCTAACATGTGCAAATAGTATGGAGGTTTGAAAATCATTATGGACATTACACGCAGGAAGCTGACATTCCGTACAATTAACTGTGTAGTACCGTGCCCTGAATGTGATTACCCATTTTATTTCTGTGGTGTATGTGTATAAGCCATGGGTATCATTGTAATTCAAGCCACACTTGGTACTTCCTTCAACCGACTGAGAGCAAACAAGACTGGGAGTGATATCTCTACAAAAATGGTATAGGTCACACAATGTGAAATGGAAAAAAGATTCCAGACAACTTTTCATTGTTTTCTATATTTATGTAAAATGTGTATGTACATAACAAGGGGCAGAAATACACTGCAGGAATTCACATTTTCAGTCATTGAACGTGATGGTGCTAAGATGGATCAGCAATACTGAACGAAACAATCAAAATACAGATTTGTCAATCCACTGTTAGCACTTTCAAAATGTGAGGCTACACAAAGTTGTCACAAACGTAATGAACGTCAATCTAGAGGGGTAGCAATTTAAGACTGCATTAACGAACAACAAACAAAACTTTGGTCAAATATTATCTGACATCATATACAAATGCAAGGGATTTCATTATTCTACTATATACCGGAGCAACCACTCAAGAAACTGATTTGCATTTGAATTGAAATACTGAACAATGCATACTGCATCAAAGTACATTTCATACACTTGTACCATTAGGCAAAAGTTATTTTGACTCAGATGATGCAGTTGATGTACTGGAATTGATTGGATTAACATATGTATATATTTTTTTCAAGTCAAAGAAAATGTGAAACAAAAAGAGGCAACTGAAGAGAGGATGCAATTCTTAAAATCAACTGTAGTGCAGTCATTATTTGGATGAGACAATCCGGTGAAAACACACTATCATACTATTGTCAACAAGTTATTCAATGACCTTATCTATGATGTGGCTTTTAAAGCTAAAATACAAGTAATTGTTGATTCTGTATGATCGATTCAATATGATCTAATTGTAAATTCTATGATCTACTAATACATGTTCAGAGCAATAGGAGCAAGTCCATCCATTTCAGCAGAACTCACTGAATTGTGGTCTTTTTACTGCACATTCAGGGAGTGTGTAACACAAATATCTACATACAAAAGTGGAAACGCTTTCAGTACAGGAGGAGGGGGGTGCAGTGTCATTTACTTTTTCAGATAACTGGAAACCCACCAGGTCTCAATGATCACACTGCTTAACTGGAAAATGGACGACAGGAAATTCAAAGCAGGTCTGTAAATATACAAAGAGATATATATAGATGTATAAACAAAAACAATAAAAAGCTAAACAAAGGTGGGTTGTTTGGTTGTGCAAGTTCTTCTGTAGCATGATGATGAGATGCTTCTAGAAAGGCTTGGTCTGATTATTTGAAGACATTCTCGAAAGCTGGACACTTGTGGGTCTTGAGTTTCTTGATGGCCTTTTTGAACTCTTTGCTGGACTTGTCCCACTTGTGGATGCCCGTCAGGAGGAACTGCTTGTCCACCTTGCGGCCCATGATCAGGTAGGTGTTGCCCAGGTTGTCCAGCTGCTGGCAGGGGCAGTCGGCTCCGTTCTTCAGGTACAGAACCAGATTCTTTAGGTCTTTCTTCTTCAGGTGGCCCAGTTTCAACGGCTTCTTCCTTTTCTGCAGAATCACCTTGCGGTCCATTCCTTCCCGTCTCACCTCCTTGATCTTGGTCTTGATGGCTACAATCAAATAGACGTCAAAATAAAGAAGGCGTTGTTAAAAACATTAACATGTCTATTATTTTATATGTTACGGTAAATACTTAGCTTGTGGGCTAGCCCAGAATGTTGAATCATATCTAGGGTTAGCCTGAGGCACTTTTCCTTTTAACCATGTTAATATTTAACGTCAGAACAGAATGACAATCATATAATCCCTGTGTATGCATTGTGCAAGGGCCAGGGGCTCTGTGACAAGACAGCAAACCGAAAGGTTGGGTTTCAGAGCAGAGGTTATCAGTGGTTAGATAGCTAGGCCGCAGACACCAAGGACCATTAAAGAAAGCAGCCTGGTCTCATAGACTAGACGTAACATAGTAAATGTAAATCCGGGACAATCAAATTAGTATGAAATGTTATGTATGGGTACATAAGACAGATGGTTACTTAAGGCAAGAACGAAAGTAGAGTGGTTGGTCGGAGTGGATGGGTAGGCGTATAACACAAATGTCTAGCAACCGTCTAGCTACTTTGCAAATACTTAGGATGTTAGCTATCCCTTCCCCTAACCCTATCACACGAACGTCTAGCAACCGAAAGGTTGCGAGTTTGAATCTCATTATGGACAATTTTAGCAACTTTTCAACTACTTACTAGTTTTTAGCTACTTTGTAACTACTTAGCATCTTAGCTAACCCTTCCCCTAACCCTAACCCTTTTATCTAACCCTTACCCTAACCATAACCCTTTTTGCTAACCTTTCCCTAACCTTAACCCTTTAACCTGACTCCTAACCTCAACCTCAACCCTAACCTTAAACCTAACCCATAGCATAGCTAATGTTAGCCAGCTAGCTAGAATTCATAACATATTATACGATTTGAAAATTTGTTACATATCCCATCTCTATGGGAAACTGATCTGTCTACATTGGCTATTCTTTTCATTGGGCTCCCGAGTGGCGCAGAGGTCTAAGGCACTGCGTCTCAGTGCTAGAGGCATCACTACATACCCTGGTTTGATCCTGGGCTGTATCAAAACTGGCTGTGATCGGGAGTCCCATAGGCTGATGCACAAGTGGCCTAGTGTGGTTATGGGAGGGTTTGGCCGAGGTAGGCCGTCATTGTAAAATAAGAATTTGTTCTTAACTGACTTGCCTAGTTAAATAAATGCAAAATACGTTCAATGGACAGGAATGTTCAAATTCCCCTGTGCCCCTCCAGATGTAACAGGGACTGGGGTTTTGTTCCCCTAAATACCCCCTATCTAGCTCATTGGTTTTAGTGAAGGATCCCTACTCCCTGAGCTAGACTTGAGATATATTGAGGGAGATGAATGATCTTCAGATATTTGTAAAATGCAACACATAGGGTTGAAAAATTATTCTAAATTCACACCAAAAAAACGTTTTATATTTTTTTTATCATGGTTGGAAGATTCCAGATTTCCTGCTTATTAATTACGATTCTAGGAATCTTCCAACCAGGTTTTCTGGAAGACCTGGACATTTTGGGAAAGCTGTTGGAACGTTGCAACCCTAACCCTACCCTTATGTTCAATACCACTACTACCACTTCAATATCACCACTGATTGTCACTGAAAGAAAGTGAAACATTTGATGCTGTAGTACATTGTAACCTTGCCTTTCATCATTTCTTGATATGTGGCCATGTATTGCCACAATTTTACACCCACCAAATGTCTCAATAATCTTTTTTTTTTTTTTTTTTTACTTTTATCTCTCCAAATCCCACACCGGGTCTCTGATTTCGCTTAATCTGTCTGATCTTTCACTAAACTCTATTTAACCTGCTAATCTCTTTGTTTCCTCCACCTCCCCTTCTGAAATGGTGCACGAGTCAACCCCATGGTGGTCCAAATCTCAGCATCTATTCATGTATCTCAAATGGCACCCTATTCCCTGTATAGTGCACTACTTTTGACCAGGGCACATAGAGTGACATTTGGGCTCCCGAATGGTGCAGCGGTCTAAGGCACTGTATCTCAGTGCTAGAGGTGTCACTACAGACCCTGGTTCAATTCCAGGCTGTCTCACAACTGGCTGTGATTGGGAGTCCCATACGGCCCAGTGTTGTTAGGGTTTGGCCGGGGTAGGCTGTCATTGTAAATAAGAATTTGTTCTTAACTGACTTGCCTAGTTAAATAACATAAATAAAATGTAGACTCAGCCTCTATGGGTATAGGCCTACCTCTTCATCTCCCCACACAGTAAAGCAGTCTACTGCATGAGTGCAGGTGACTTCAGTGCATGGCAATAAGGGAAATGTATGCCACATTGCTGTGATTCCACTCCATTGATCTATGGGCAGGATTAATGACCATCTTGTGATCTTTTAATACAGGGATTTGCTCCTGCACTTGGTAAACTGGCTTCTGCTCGAGATGTGGTGCTGGCTGATCTGTCTTTGAATATCTGATAAAAAATAAGAATACTTAATGAAAACAACATACATTATTATCAGTGTAGCTTACAGATAGGGTTAAAGACTGGTGTAGGAAATATAGGCTACTACTATACATCTGAACTCTAAATAGGCCCCTACTTAAAATGCACCATAATATGCACCATAATATGCACCATAAAATGCATTCAATAGCTAATATAGACTACTATATCTGAACTCGTAATAGGCTCCTACATGAACTATAGGTACCATGTTTTAGGGTTCATCTATTGCCCCTCTATCTTCCCATTGCCAATTAAAGTGTTAGAAAAAGAACAGTCCCAGTGCTTTTCCAGGTATTAACAGTGCACATGGTCGGGATTAGGACCTTTATCCTCCATCTCTGGTCCATGAAAAGTCTCTGTGAGGAGGGCTTAGTGTTAAATGAAATCAAAATTGGCAGCTTTCATAATTGGCGAGTCATAAAAGATAAGGTCTAGCCCACCCCTGAAACCACTTTATCTGGATAAATCCAGCTTAAACTCTGTGCTGAACTTTCTTTGCACCTTGTGTTGCTTGTGTGCATATCTCCCTGGCCAAAGTGTACAGCACAATGTCTGACCAGGTAGGTTATGGTTTTAACTGCTCAGGAGAAAGGCTCAGTCATTGATCAGTAGTGCCTTCGGGGCAGATAAACTAGAATTCATGTTACTATTTAATCTAATATTCTGGGCCCCTGTTTCGGTAAACTTTTCACCCCAAACTATCATCTGACACGAGCGTTACAATAATTTCTCAAGCATTCAAAGTTACCAGAGAGAAAATAGGAAACACTGCATAAACACTGCACTTCATCTCTCATTCTATCTTCAATGTTATCTCCATCTGTCGTTGGTCTCAGGTTTGGACAAATTGAAGCACTCAAACTCTCTATCAATCGGCTATGCTGTAAAGTTTGTGGGCATCTAGGCTGTCACCTTTGTCCCTGACCCTTGACCTTATTTCATCTTCTGGTTTAGAGACAAGCTTTCAGACAGCTAAGATGGTGTCATAAACCCAGCAGGAGCGGGTAAGTTGGGCATGGGCCCATTCACAACCATGGAATAACACAGCCCTCGGCCATTCACAGCCATGGAACCTGTCTGCCCCGTGAGCCAATGTCTACGTCCAAAATTACACTATTCCTTACATAGTTCACTCCTTTTCACCTGGCTTGTATGGGCCCTGGTCAAAAGTAGTGCACTATATACGGAATAGGGTGGCATTTGGGACTTATCCTATGTGATCAGTCTAGATCAGGGCCGGGGCTGCTGTACTTTCGTTTATTCCATTAGCATGGGGAGGAATGGATGGTGCAATTACCTATACCACCAGAGAGAAAGCCAGCTGTCAGAAGTAGGGCATGGTGGGTTTGAATATAAGTGTTCTGGAGTTGTGTAACAAAGAGCTGTGGTAATAAAAGTTTAAGTATGGAGATAAATCATGGTGGGAACAAAGTGTTGAGTGGGATGTACCATAAAACCATCAGCAGAGTAGACAGCACTGATGTTTAGAAATATATTAATCAGGATATCTGAGGAACAAGGGACTGGGAGGAGTTTAGTTAGCTAGATGGCTATCTCCAATTGTATTTGAAATATGTTAATTTCCTCATGGTTGATCATGATCACCCAACACATAACATTTGGTTAACTGAACTGTGGATTTTGTTGTTTGTCTTTATATTCACTCTTTAATTGGACCGAAGCTAAAAATACAGTTCAGTTATTCAGAGATAAACAAAAACTTGGGTCACTGTACAGTGCATATGGTCAAGCAGACTTTCAAGAAACAACCCTTCTACTTAAAAACCAACACATTTCTATTCCTCCATGTCTTTTACAAACACATGTATACTTTCTCTGCCAGATTGTCCTGTATCCAACCAAAAAGCATGAAAAGTTTTCGGCTTAAAATATTCCAACTTTATTTAGATAAACTTGCCTGAGAACGTCAAAATGTGATTGTGAGATTGGAAGGAAGCTATTATTCATGACTTCAAACAATGGCACACAATAGTAATAAGCCTCTCTTCCCTTTAGAAAATATATATATACATTTGATTTCACCTAATTTGTTTATTCTGTCATAAAGAGCACATGTTCAACTTCATTAAAAAAAAGTGTTTTCCCATCTCAAGAGGTTAAAATGCTATACATTGTACAATGCTCAAAGTGTAGGTCTACGTCGTGTGCTTCCAATGAGTAGTATTATACGGCTCTACAGCGAATGGTTAGCTGTCTTATGGAACATTAGTAACGGCTCTCCAGCTGGTAATTAGTAGTTAAATCAGCCATGAATCCCCGTGTGACAGGGGGAAAGGAAGCTTGTTGTGTGCAACAGGGAGGGGCAATTGAATGTAAGATTCATAAAAAAAATATAGAATTGTACAGTTTTTCAACACAAAACACCAGAAAATGGCCAAAAAGAGTAGAACCAGCTCACCTGCTTCTACACTATTACTTTTAGATGTTTCTTTTGCAATAAATATTTAAAAATGAATAGTTTTACCATGTTAAAAGGAGAATTCAGTTCACGTAACAGCATAGCTCCGAGAAGTAGGGGTGCTGAGGGTGCTGCAGCACCTCCTGAAAAATCGGAATATTTGAATAATACAAAGAAAAAAAATGTTTTTCTTTCTCTCACAAAAGTAGTGCACTGGTCCTTTTACTAGTCCTTTATTAGTGGATCGATATAGCTGTCTGTAGTGCGGGCAAAAAACATTGACATTTTACAAATTAATAAAAAATGAAAAGCTGAAATGTCTTGAGTCAATAAGTATTCAACCCCTTTGCTATGGCAAGCCTAAATAAGTTCAGGAGTACAAAGTTGCTTAACAAGTCACATAATAAGTTAAATGGACACACTCTGTGTGCAATAATAGTGTTTAAAATTTTTATTTTTTTATGACTACCTCATCTCTGTATCCCACGCATACAATTATCTGTAAGGTCCCTCAGTCGAGCAGTTCATTTCTAATACAGATTCAACCACAAAGACAAACTCAGACATTGAATATCCATTTGAGCATGGTGCAGTTATTAATTACACTTTGAATGGTGTATCAATACAGCCAGTCACTACAGAAATACAGGTGACCTTCCTAACTCAGTTGCCGGAGAGGAAGAAAACCAATGGTGACTTTAAAACAGTTACAGAGTTGAATGGCTTGATAGGAGAAAACTGAGGATGGATACATTGTAGTTACTCTGCAATACCAACTTAATTAACAGAGTGAAAAGGAGGAAGTCTGTACATAATACAAATATTCCAAAACTTGCACCCTGTTTGCACCAAAGCACTAAAGTAATACTGAAAAACATTTGTCAAAGCAATTCGCTTTGTGTCCTGAATACAAAGGTGTTAAGTTTGGGGCAAACCCAATACAACACATTACTGAGTTCTACTCGTCATACTTTCATGCTTCTAATCGTTAAGGACTGGGGAGTTTTTCAGGATAAAATAGAAAAGAAATGGAGCTAAGCACAGGTCAAATCTGGGAGCAAAACCTGGTTCAGTCTGCTTTCCACCAGACACTAGGAGATGAATTCACATTTCATCAGGACAATAACCTAAAACACAAAGCCAAATCTACACTGGAGTTTCTTACTAAGAAGACAGTGAATATTCCTTAGTTGCAGTTTTGACTCAAATCTACTTGAAAATCTCTGGCAAGACCTGAAAATGGTTGTCTAGCAACGATCAACAACCAATTTGACAGAGCTTGAAGAAATGTGAAAATAATAATGGGCAAAGGTTGCACAATCCAGGTGTGGAAAGCTCTTAGAGATTTACCCAGAAAGACTCACAGCTGTAATTGCAGCCAAAGATGCTTCTACAAAGTATTGATTTGGGTGTGAATACTTATATAAATGAGATATTTCTGTATTTAATTTTCAATATATTTTCTAAAATGCCTAAAAGCATGTTTTCACTTATTGTGTGTAGATATGTTAGCAAAAAAAATATTTGATCTGTTTTGAATTCAAGCTTTAACACAAAAAAATGTGGAATAAGTCAAGGGGTATGAATACTTTCTGAAAGCACTGCATATGTATTTTTTTCCGTATGGGTTTCACACTGGATTCTGTTAACATGGGTTCTGTTAAATGAGAACAGACCTTTCGCAATGAGATCTTTCCAGGAACTGAGCGTTTTAGTGAGTGAAAAAAATGCTCATTCTGTGCCAGCGGAGGCAAATTTCTGACATGATTAGTCTCCGCAGATTAATAAAACTGACTTCTATGTAAGTCACAGATTCCTCCAGCTAACTGCCCTGACTGAGGTAGCCTTTCAACCACACAGTCTGAAGTTAGGCCTGGTATAGGTGAATTTTGACTAAGATTATGCCATTGCTGCTACAGTTAAACTGTACATGTAAATGTATGTCTATATACCCATGTGAATATTAGTGATAAAAAGTACATTCATCATCTCTTGCTTGCAAAGTAGGCAGGATATTGCATAGTGAAAGTCTAGTGCTCTTTACTTATCAATCTACATCTATTATAAGATTTCCCTCTGACTCATTTTGGTCTGACCAAAAGTGCTGTAATGAAAGCATAATGCATAATGCTTTGTTGAGGTAAAAACGGATCTTTATAAAATCATGTCATAATTGCTTTCACATTTCACCCTTCTCTCTCTCCTCTCACAACATTAATGACAGATCTTTCACACCATATAATAGTTGTTTTTGAGTTAAGCCCATCCTTGCATGAGTTTTAGGACAAAATAAGAAGAGAAACCTTTCAGATAAATATTGACTCACATTTTTGCACCACTACAATGTAAAATAATAGAATTTGCTCAACAGTACTGCTTCATAAAAAAACATAACCAAATGTTAGTCCCGCAGTTGTGTGTCAAGCTAAAAGCATAGGTTATGCTTCAGTTATTGATTAACCTGTGGCAGCCATTTTAGAAACCTCTTCTCTCATTTCTTTAGCCAATTAGAACATCTAGCATAAACATTTATTGTTTACATGTTGCCCAACTGGTACAGCAAAGCAAACCCACCACTATAGCCCATGGCATTGCCACACAGCAAGCAGAGCAGCCCCTGGCTCTATCCCAAATCGCACTCTAGTCCCTAAAATAGTGAACTACTTTTGACCAGAACCATATGAGCCCTGGTCAAAAATAGTGCACTATATAGGGAATAGGGAGTAATTTTGGACACAGGCCCTTTTTTTCTCATGGGAGTTGGGACTCTCCCTTTGTGGGCCACTCCTGCAGTGATTGGGTCTAATGGATGCAATAAAAGTCTAATTTAACAGTCATTGTCAAAGGCCATGCTCAGCCTGCCTGGATAAGCTCAGACGTCAAGCGTTAAAGACATTATGACAAGGAAACAAAACAACATCTGTCTTAATCAGAGATGAAACAGACCAACGTGCCACTTTCATTTGGCAAACCAGGGACGTTTCTGAGAACAGAAAAGTGGGGCTCATCATTACAGTGTAAGAATGGGACAATTAATTTAAAATGCTGCACATAACTTTGTGTATTAGCTTTCCCTGAGAACAACTTTGAAAGAAGATGTGCAGAAAGTCCGTCTTCCCAAGGTCTGGCGGTTGGAATGGATTTGGAAACCACCAAAAACTTGGAGGCCAGCTTCTACCAATTTAAAATAAGGCACAGCATCACATTGCATACAATCACTGCCTCAAGGTGTGCTGAATCAACAGTGTCCCTGCATGCGAGAAACTATCAATGCATTTTAATTGCATAGAAAAACAAAACATTCTAAGTTGTTGCTACACTGCATTGGCACACTGTGGATGGGATGGGCTGTCAAGCCACCAGACAAGCAGAAAGACATTCTCATACATGTGACATCAGTCCCCTGTGACAGAGACTGAGATTTGGACCAATAGGAATTAAGCTTTAACTAGCAACCCTGCTGACACCTCCTTTAAATACCTCCTAAATAAAGACTTTAGGGCTCCAATTCATTAGTTACAGAATATTAGCATTTAAAAGAGTAATACAAACTCCAAAGCTCTGTTTTTCTAGCGGATTAAGGCAGTAACTTTTTCCAGTCTATATGTAACTTTGTGAGAATCAAGCATATGGCCAAAAAAACAAGGTAGTAGTAACCCCCAAGAGGAGATTTTTCTCTAGATCGTTCACATTAGTTTACTTGGTGGTCAGTTGGTAGATCAATCCATTATGTCTGAAGGAATGATCCCCAGGAGTATACAAATTGTAAATCTTTTCAATTTCACACACTAATCCCAGCATTGTTATACTCAGAAAGAACAATTACCCTGAGTACTGTCAGATAGTAGACATGGTGAAATGTTAGTCAAAGCTATATAAATTCTCTGATAATGAAAGACATATCTCTTTTTTCGACCATGATGTGTGACTGACCAATGAGTTTATTTAAAATATTGTATCATCGAACAAGCATAAAATTGAGCAAATGGAACATGAATGGATGGATGGAACATGAAACATTTCTTTACTGAAAATTTGCTTGAACAGTGTGTTTATGGTCATACATACACAATATATCCAAAGGTATCATGCCCATAGGGGTATAGGGGCATGATACCAGGTTTGATACCAGGTTTCCTCCAGATGTAAATCTTTGTATTCTGGCCAAAGAGTTCAATCTTGATTTCATCAGAGTCAAGGGGTCTGAATACTTTCCGAAGGCACTGTATTTATATATTTGTTTCTCTGTAATACTACTAGTCACCTAGCAAGTTCATAAAGTTGGCTTTTAGCTAGTGCAGATAGGTTCCTAATCTCCGAACCTCATAACTAGCTACCAAGAAGCCATTTCAGGCTATCAAGTTAGATTTGCTAGCCTGTCTAACTATCTTAGCTGGCATGCCTGCTGCCAAGGTTGGTAATAACTAAAGCAATAACTAAATGTACAGAATAAGATTCATATTCCTTTCAATCTTTTACCCAAATTTTAGCAGATATGCAGAGAAGAATATTTCGTTTATTTAAAAAAAAGAACAACCAGTCAGGAGGATACAGACAGCTCAAGAGGTATGCGTAGATATGCAGAAACATGTATATATTTTTGACATAGAAGTATGCATAATAATTATGGATCTAGATTGCACATTGTAAATATACAGTCAGTTTGAACTAAATCCATGATCCTCTAAACTAACCATGATAATTATTGTGGGACTGACCCATTTTTATTATTTTCTAACTGTTAATCTACAGTAAATTGCTTTTCTTTTCAGAGGCTTTTCTTTCCAATAGACTTAATAAACCCACTAAAGACCACACTTTTAAGATCATACAAAGAGATGACTGTGCGGTGCTATGGAACATCATCTATAGCTGGGATAAAGCACCAAGCTCATTACTGTAACCAGCATGGCAAGAGTCAGGGAATGCATGTAAATAAGAAATCCTATTGGCAAGAGTGTCACTTTAATAACTTTTCAAAGCTTGCTTTTGGAAAGATCTTACAATGTACGTTGAGGGGCTGCAGAACAAAGGTGGGAGGGAGGGCTCATTAGATCTGGGGCAAATTCCAGAGCTATAGGTATAGACATACTGTAGTTCTCCATTGTATGTGGTTCCATTTGTATAGGCTTCTATGCCATGGAGAGTGCAACCTCTTGTGTTGGCTAACACAATCAATAGGTATAGTAGCCCATAGGAAAACATGCTGTGTGTGAGTATATGTGCGCGTGTGTATATGTCTCTTCTTCTGTATTTTTAGGAAATGCTTAACAAACGGAATGAAAATGTTAGGGTTAGGAGACGCTTACCAAACTCGCTGGCACACATGTGCTCTAGAATGATGTCTGTTTTCATTTCGTTGTCACATGGGGGACAGATGGGGGAGTAACCTGTGGAAGGGAGGGAGGAGAGAGTATTTTCAGAGGGCAGGACATGCAACACTGTCACAATAATCAACCAAGTAACAGCTATGATCAAATGGATCAAGAGTAGGGTTGCAAAATTCCTGTAACTTTCCGAAAACTCCAAGAAATCCTGTGAAGATTCCCTAAATCAGAAGGGAATAAGCAAGAAATCCGGTATCCACCAACCAGAATTTCTGGATGAACTGTGAATTTGGGGAAAGTTCCTGGAATTTTTCAACCAGTGAAAGTGTTTTTCTCTCCCTAAAATCACTATTCAAACTGAAGGGAACAACAGCTGCCAGTAACTGAATCCCTAACAGATTGTAGCATTGTTCACACCTCTATTTACCTCAACATCAGTTCACTTCCTAGTGTAGTAATATGTTTGATCTTTTACCACCTATCTCCCTGCCTGTGCTTCAAATCAACCTTGCAGATGAAATCTTATGTGAACACCTACAGTATGTGAAGATGACACCTGACATTCTGGTCAGAGGTGCTGAGTACACTCTGTTGTCAGTTGCTCTGGTGTTTTCCCCCTCAAAAGTATTCATCCAAACTCAAATGACGTTTGTTCTTGTTTGACAGTAAAACTCTTAACTGACCGACCTGACCTCAGTTGGAATGTCATGTGCTTTTATAGCAGGTCATAACTATGGCCTCCAGGACACAATGCTGCTCGTTATAGGCTAGATTTATGAAATTATAGGGGATATCAGTAGTCTTCTCAATATCCAAGACTGACTATCATTCCATTGTAATTTGGTGGTTAGTTTTGATCTCTTCGGAGTCTATGCTAACAGAGTCAATCTGTCCTGGAGGCCTGTTTTACTGTAAAAGCATGTGGAAATGCATGTGTGTACACGCATGCACACACATGAACTGTTACGTGTACCTGAGACTTTTATAGAAGGTACATTACTGACTGTGAAGACAGGGAAGACTGACTGAAACTGGAAAGTCTTCCACTCAGGCTTTCATGTACTTTTATTTTTAGTTACAGGAGCCAAGTTCCATATGAACATTTTAGAATGTTTTGACATGATTAAAAATAAGGAACGGTTCTAACTGTGTAGTGGCCAACAATGGACAGAAATGCCTTTTTTTTGTTTTTGCTATATAGGGTTTTTGTCAAGTGACATTCATGAATATTTAATGAAAATTATATTGATTCAATAATTAAATAACTGTTCTGTTCTTTCTTAAACAGCTTAGCAAAACTTGGCTCTAAACCCCAAAACAACATTTGGAGTACTGTGAGGTTTACCATCTGTAAAATATAAATACATATTTACACACACTTATCCTGTTATTTTGTGATTGCCAGTTGGCCATTACGTGTGTTTGACAAATGCTTACGAAAGTTACACCCAGGTGGAAAGCACTTGTGAAAATAAGCACTGTTTACAGAGTCAAAGGGGCTATATTTTCAATTAAAAAAAAAATAATACTCTAAATCTATTGTCACCAGCTTCATACTTGTTTAGCAGTCAGCAGTGGAGAGGATCTTTAAATAACTTACATCAAAATACATGACCGTCTAACCTAATTTTGATTTGATGGTTTATTCATTCAAATGCATTTCTCCCCCACCCTCCCGTACATCACTAAAAAGCACATATTTTCCCGGGGGTTTTAGGTTCCTGTCAGTCAACAGTGATGAAGATGCAGAACAACACAGACATTAACGGCCCTGAATTGAGAAGAGTGGGGTTAAAACAAGACCGACTCTGTGGCCTGCTGACAGGGCAAACACTTTCTGATTTATTTATCGCAAGTGCTGACACATATGACAACAGGTGACCTCTGGAGACTGTGTTCCAAATGGCACTCTATTCCCTATGTAGTGCACTACTTTTGACCAGAGCCCTATGGGTCCTAGTCAAAAGTAGTACACTACATAGGGAATAGGGTGCCATTTGGGGCACACACTGAGGATCTCTGTGTGGTCCCCGAGCTCCAAGAGGAGCCTTTTCTCAGGCTGCTGGGCTCCTGCCCACACACACCACCATGTTGGCCCCCCTCGGCTCAACACGTCCCAGTTACAGAGGGACTACCTCAGATATACAGTAAGTGCTGTGTAACTGCAGCACCACAGAGCGATAAAGACCTCTTCATCGGGTGCTGGCCTGGAAAGTCACCAGTCACCATATCAGTTCGCTGTAAGACCGAGCTATTCATGTTCAGAATATAGCAAATGTTTTAGCACTAACCTAACATTGTTTTGAAGCCTGCATATACAACGCAGATCAAAATGTAAGGAGATGGAAAGTCCTTTTTAATTTATGAGAAATCTGCATGAGGTGGCTGTACTTCCCCTTCTGGGACACCTCTAGAACAGAGCAGAGCAGCCTTTCCAACTCGCTCCAAGAGAGATTCTACTAGTTCCTGCCAGGGACACTGACATGGCAATAAAATATTACAACCCATGACAGAAACAATAATTTTAGACAAAACTTGTCCTTTGATTGTGAAAGGCTGCAGCATTTACACTGAACAAAAATATAAACACAACATGTAAAGTGTTGGTCTCATGTTTCAATGTTTTTTTTTATATACAAACATGTCTGACTTATTGTTAGCCCCAAGCTGTTACAGATGTAGGATCTTAATATGAGCCAGTTTGCTACAGCATGAAAATTATCCTGAAGCAACAGGTAATCTAAATTATTATGTGGATTATAATGACTGGACATTTTTTTCGTTGGGGCAAATCAAGTCTAACATTTTAAAGTGGAAATTACAAACTTTAGAAACCTTTTTAAACCTTGAATACACGACAAGTTAACATTTTCTGTACAGGAAAATTATCAGCAACAACATAGTGATCAAATGAAGATCCGACATCTGTAGGCAGTTCTAGTCCTTCTGAACATAACTCAGTCCAGAAACTGTGGTTGCATCCCAAATGGTGCCATATTTCCTATACAGTGCACTACTTTTAACCAGAGCCCTATGTGTCCTGGTTAAAATTAGTGCACTAGGAAATAGGGTTGGGACGCAATCCCAGTGAGATTGTGGCAGGCAGTCTCGAGCCAAGTATCCCTGCAGGCAGATAGGCAGACAGGCATCAAGGACCTGACGTCTGTGGGAGTTCACTGTAGCCTTGAAACACAGTATATTACATTAGCAGAATTGATAGTCTGTTTTTTTTTTCTCTCCTCATCATTGTCGCTCTGGTATTCACTCTTTCATAATTCGTATACGTTTGTTTCTGCTATTCAAATTAAACTATATATGTTGTTTCTGTCTGGTGACTTTTTGAGGGGGGGGTTAAAGGAAGAGGCCAGTAGTTAAGACGTCAATATAAAATGGTCATTAATGGATGTATTAGTTATGTGGTTGGACTGCCTCCCAGTTCATAAATTTCACCTTGAAATAAATTGCTACCATCTGTTAAAGGAGTATTAGGCTACAATATTAATTACAACATCACTTCACTCTTTGTCAATAGCAAGCAACTTAACATTTGATACAAAGAGAGGTTCTCTCTTGGTAAAGACAGCGTAGTCTTGTTCGTGCTCTCAAATAACTAAATAAAGGTTTTGCTATCTCGCTCTTACATTTTTTTTAGATAATCTAATCTAGAGGTAATCAAAGCAGTCATGGGAAAAATTACCCCAAAAGGTTGAGAATGGTTCATTTGCATCAGGTTTGACATCAACAAACCCCTGAAACAACATTCTGCCGCCTGAAGAACTGCATGGGTGTCGATTCTCACACTATGTCAAAGTAGTGACTGTTTGTTATCTCAGTCAAGTACTGCAGCTCTATTGAGCTGCCCTATAGGACACTATGTTGAGCCTGCCCTATAGGACACTATGTTGAGCCTGCCCTATAGGACACTATGTTGAGCCTGCCCTATAGGATACTATGTTGAGCCTGCCCTATAGGATACTATGTTGAGCCTGCCCTATAGCATACTATGTTGAGCGTGCTCCATAGGATACTGTTGAGCCTGCCCTATTCCGCAATCCATGGTAAAAAAAAATACAGATATTTGATCATGATTATTTCAGATTATCATGCTTCATCCACAAAATACATCATATTTTTTTATCAATTGTAATAAAAACTGCTTCCAAGTGAAGAACATAATGTACATTCAACAATACAGATTACAAACTCCTAGCCAACACCTCAGCTTTTTACATATTGTGACAAGCAATGGCTCAGTTTCAGATCTGGTACCAGACTAGCACATGGAAACATGACTGGCACTTGGTGACATGGGATTATATATGTAATTCTATAATTCTAGATATTATGGCAGGCATACTGCCTGCAGGTAGGTAGGTAGGTAGGTAGGTAGGTAGGTAGGTAGGTAGGTAGGTAGGTATAGCCTTACCTGTGGGTTTTGTGGCTTCAGTGGCATTGGGTGCAGTCATGGCAATGCAGACATCGTCCTGAGGAAACTTGTCGCAGGTGAGCATCTCAGGCCAGGGGAAGCCGAATGACTCCATGATAGGGGTGCAGCCGTCCCGTACAGCCTCACACAGCCAGCGGCAGGGGTATATGGGGCGCTCTAGGCACACTGGGGCAAACAGGGAGCAGAGGAACACCTGGGTACCCGGGTGGCAGCTCTTATGCACCAGGGGCACCCAGCTGCCCGCCTGCTGCTTCACCTCAGCCATAGTCTCATGCTCCAGTAGGTTAGGCAGCAGCATCTGGTTGTAGCCCACATTGTGACACAGCCTCAGGTCCTCTGGGATATCCACACACTGAGGAGGCTTGCCATAGCTGCGGCCACCATTGTACATGTCCGATTTCCAGCTGATTTCATACTCAGAGGCTTTGCTCACAGACACCAGTGCCATGGTCAAAGCCAGAGGGATGATTCTCCAACGGCACAATGGTTCAATGGACCTCATTGTTCACAACAGAGGAGAGTCTGCAGAATAAAAGTAAAATGCAGCTCACAATGAAGCTTTCACTGTAGAATAGAACAGAACTGCTTCAAGAGAAAAATAAAATGGAGAAAAGCGCAAAGAGTCCAGTTGATAAATGCTCTCTGAGTGGAAAGTTTCAGGTTTCAGTGTAACTCCACTCCTGCCTTCTTGTTGCAGCCCCGCTGTTCTCTTCCCTTCTGCTGCTACTGACTCACACAAGCGCCTGCAAAGATAACTGTCTAGAGTAGCGCAGCTTGGAAACAAGAGGAGATTGTGAAGTGCGCGTCGGCCAATCGGAAAGGGTCTGCGCCTTTTGGCACTCACACGTCAATCAATGTGCTCAATTACTCACTGCGTAAAACACGGCTTAACGTTCCCTACCCCCTTCATTAGCCTTTTTTTTCTTTGTCAAAACAAACAAGTTGCCTTCACACCAAACAAAAAAATAATTAAATGGTTGAAATAATTTAGTGCTTGGTCAAACGGCAAGCTCGTAATCACTTGACAGCTATCATTGCACAGTACATTTATGGATCATTTTGGACGGTTATTTGGAGAATTGTAGATAATTTATATTTGACTACAAACACTATTTAGTTACAGCGTTAATATGCGGAAATACAGTATGCGCAGCTCAATAAATATATTAAATCAATCGAAAAACGTTCAAAAGTTTTAAGTCAAAGTTTTAACTTGGTGAAATATAGCATATCTGAAAACACAATTAATTCAGACCAATAGTGTTGAATATTGATTTTAACCTATATAATGTCACACATTCTAAATGTAAATTCATATGAGGTGAAGAAGGGACAATTGTTCAATGAAATATTAATTCAGTTTACTTAGATCTAATTAGATCTTGTTATAGTAAATTTGTTTATCTGCATGTTAGTCCGCTTTCTTTCTTTTTTACAGCTTTCCATTTGATATGACTAAGACAAGACCTGTGAAATCTACCAATTTCAAATGTGCATTCATTTGCATGCCATTGTCTTGTTAATGACAAAAGCCAATTAAACACTCATGATTAGAAAACAAAGTAGCACTTCACACATAACAATGACCCCCTGGTCCAGCTGGTCCCAGTAAACAAGACTTAGCCTAGATCTGTCCTTTGTGCGGGAATACTGGGAGCTTTAAAAAATAATAATAGCCTAAAATAAATGCAACTTGATTATAAATCACAGAGGCCATGGTCTTCATTGCCACACAATCTGTTGCATTATAAAATAAGAGGAGTAATGTTGTATGCTATACCATTTTGCTAAATACACATTTTGAGAACTTTAATATATGTTGTTTTGCAGTCATACTATGTAAGCAGGCCTTTAAAAAAAAAATCCTGAAGAATTGTTTTAGTTTTTTTTGCAATGTGAACAACATATTGTTTAGCTAATCTACTCCATGTAGCCTACTGTATTACCCAGTAAGGCTGAATGGTTTGTAATTGGAATTGAACTACAATTACAGCCACATTTAGTTACTTTTATGTCAGGTTTTAAGTCTTTCATTGATAGTACAATTCCAATTTCCAGGATCATCATAGAACGGTCAATGCCCTTGATGAGAAGGTTTACCAAAGTATTTGAGATATTATTAATTTCCAATAAACTGTGATGTCTTAATAAGGATTATGCTGACACTATGTCTGTCTAGCAGTGCTGCACCATAGACAGATTTATAAGGCGAAGGCACCTAACTACAGTTTGCACATAGTAGGGGTTGCTAAAACAAACCCCAGGTATTTAAGACTGGGGTGGAGGGGAGGGATTTTTTTCCCCCTTCTCTCCACTCCAGACATGGCTTCACTCAGAAGAATGAGAGCGCTGAACTCCCTGGCTGCAATCCATAATGGCACCCTATTCCCTATATATAGTCCATTACCTATGACTAGTGTCCATAGGGCTCTGTTCAAAAGAAGTGCACTATGCAGGGAATAGGGTGCCATTTGGGACGTCTCCCATCTGTCAGGAGTGATGTGCCTGACTGTATCGACAGAAGCTGAAAACATTCTGAGACTGGTCTGTTCCACATACATGGAGCCAGGTAGCAGCAACCTAAAACCAGCTCAGAATACAGCCAAGACTAAACATGCAAAAGTACTTTACACCAAGATAAATTTATGTGACGTTAAATGAGTTTGGACATTTTCTAATGATACCATGTTAAGTCTAAACAGACTTACATCAAATTGAAGTACAGGCAGGTTTGATGTTATGTAACTTTATTGTAGTTTACATGAATTTATCATGTGTGAAAAGGCTGGCTATCTAATTCCTTTTGATTATAGAATTTGGCAATACATTTGTGAAGTGGCTTGCAAGGTGTATGAGAAAGCAAATCTACAGAACACCAGAATCATTTACAATGTAAATATGCTGGTTGTAACATAAAGTAAAACAATAAAATACATTCAAATTAGATTATAGGCCTTCCCCCAGTGGAAGTTATTGTCATCAACACATTGCTAAGCTAGATAGATATGGACTGACTCATGTTCATGTTCCTTAAACTTCAAAACAAGGAGCACTTTGATTGCGGTTGCACATGTTTTAACAATAGAGAGACTAAATATTTGGACTTTCAGGGCCCAAGAAAAAGAGTCTTCCATGGGTCTTTAAAAACAATCCATCTCAATTGAACAGTGTTTAAATACATAATCTCACATACATGTACATGTATCCCCATGAAAGGGCATTTGGTAGAGCAGAGCTAACATGTATGTTTCTGAACATCTGTCATCAGTGACTGCTAACTAAACACGGGATCTCCTCTAGGCCATAACATCTTAGTAAGTGTATATACATGAAAAATGATCAGGTTGAAAAACCTCTGCTATGTTCAAGGGGGAAAGAAAAAGCCTATCTTTAATAAATATTTGTTTTTAGAAATAACAACCATAGCTGCTTTTTGTCAGGTAGCACTTAATGCTGGGGGAGTGTAGCCTGCTAGTCATGTTCTACTTTAGAGAGTCAAGCGGTGCCTTTGTCACAGTTGACAGCCTTTGTGGGTTCTGGCCATGGGCATTGAGAGGAGTCTGAGATAGTTAAGGTAATGTCACTGCATAATAGCTGCATCGTGGGTGATTGACTTATCACAAGGGGGGGGGGGGGGGGGGGGGCAACCCCTCAATAAGATTCTTTGCATGACAGAATAAACAAAGTTCAACAGCTGGAGTTCTATGCTGATGGTCCATTAGTTTTAAAGTAAGGCTATTGTAGGAGTAATGATGAAGATCCTTATCAAATTATGCGCATCTCCTCGCTAAGAGCACAAAACAATTTATTCTTACAGGCAAACATGATTGACACATGTTGTCAATAGGAAGTTGGCCCATTGTGAAAGGTCAATTAGGGGGTAAAATGCAGATTCCACCCTCCCCCCACTAAAGCTTCATAGGATGAGGGAGAAAGATAAACATATCCTTTTGCTTGATAAAAGTAAAGGGACTGATACAGTTATCAGAACCCTATCAAAATATGCATTGTAGAGAAACTGTTGTCATTAAAAAAATATACATATGTTTTTGCAGTAGTAGAAGAATACTGAAAACCCCATAAAAGGCCTTTGTATTTCCATTCTGATGCTACTAAAAGTCTAGTGATCTCCAAATCAAAGCAAATGTTGCTCTTGCACCTCGAGGGAATTCCGCAAGACAGTAAGCCATAGTGCAGCAGGCAGCGTGGCAGCATGGCATGTGATGGCTTGTCTGGATGCACTTGTCTGGATGGCTAATGCAGGTCATTTGTGAAATTTTGGATTTCAGATGAAGAGGAAGAGAGAAAAAGGAGGACGCAGTTACTCAAGGTTACCGATGCTACTGAAGATTGGGGCCAAAATACCTCTCACATAACTCATACCTCGTGGTCAGGCTCCAGGATTACTGCTCAGCAGGGTAGACCGGTTATCTGGCTCACATTGTGCAGAGAGGTACTCAGAGAGCCTGACCACACTCAGACACTCAGGTACAGTATCAGGGATTTAAAAGGGACAGTTTATTGCCTGCTGGTATAGACTGACTCACCAATAAGGCCCTATGATATTACTTCCTTATTTATGTGGAAATAAGGAGTCAGGGTAGTTTGCATGTGTACGTTGTAAATGTGAAAGGAACGACTCATATTTGTCCAGATGTATTGGAACAAATCTAATCACACTGATAAACTGATTTGATATCTTAAACAGAAACCATAACATGGATGTATCGAGTAACAAAATCCTTCTGGAACCTAGTATTTTACTCTCACTAAATAGTCCAACTGACTTCACTGCCAAGTCAGCTTATGACCTCTTCTGAAGTGAACTGCTCTCATAATTGATTTGAGATGTCCTTTTGATATGCACAAAAACATTTAAAGGAACCACATTTAATTAGGCACACAAATCTCAAGCTATTTGTGGCAACACCCTGATTCCAGGAATTGAATATAGTACAGAGAATATATAAATTGAGCACAATGCACAGCAGGCTATCTTGGGTTGCCAAAACCAGACACTGGTTATCTAACCCTCTCCACATACCCTCACACAGTGCGTTTTCTATCCCCCAGCTAGAAATGACTGATTGATTTGTGTCGAGGAAAAAAACAGCAAAACAAACAAGTCTTTGCTTTTCTTTCTTAGAGCCGGGCCAAGAAAAGCACAGAAAAATCCTGCTTTAACACACGTATAATCTGTTAGCATCGCCTGTCCATCAATACCGCTCAAGTGAGAAAACAGAAATGGACCAGTTCATCTTTTCAAACACTTACTGGATACTTCTTCTACCTTTTTCAATGGACGTTTTAGGTCCCTTCTTGAAATGTTTTAAACAAATGGCTCTCTTCTGTTGCACATATGTTAAACAGTGGGGGTTTATTTTCAAATGCATGTTTAAGCAATATCGTATAGATGTACACTCTTAGAAAAAAGGTTCCAAAAGGGTTCTTCGGCTGTCCCCATAGGTGAACCCTTTTGGGGTTCCATGTAGAACTCTCTGTGTAAAGGGTTCTACATGGAACTCAAATGGGTTCTACCTGGAAACAAAAACATTTTTTCAAAGGGTTCTCCTATGAGGACAGCCAAAGAACCCTTTTAGGTTCTAGATAGATGACTCAGAAATAACGTATTAGATAGTTTATCAGACTACTTTAAGCTGTTCTGGGTATTATCATTCACACACAACAACAAAGTACTCTCTAAATGGACTCAAAGTCAAAACATTTCTGAAGATATCATAGTGAAGAGAGAGAAGTGTGTGTGTGTGTGTGTGTGTGTGTGTGTGTGTGTGTGTGTGTGTGTGTGTGTGTGTGTGTGTGTGTGTGTGTGTGTGTGTGTGTGTGTGGTAGTGGTTTGGGGGGTGACTATAATTACATCCATCTGTATGTAATTACTTTGACTTTACACCACCACCAGAGCAACCAAGCTCTTCATCACCATATTTGGATGCATTTATTGCCATCTGATATCTGTCTTCACCTTGGTTATAGTTGTTTTAGAAAAATGAATCTTGCTACATTCCTTTGATCAGAAATCAGCCAATAAATAAAATAAACATTTTTAGAGATGGCTGTCTGTCTCTTTTACCTGTCTTTACTACTGATTTCAGTGTAAATAAGTTGTTGCATTCAGCCTCAGCTCACTATTATAATTACACAGATTATGACATTTTCTGCAGTATAAAAAATATGCAGGTTTTAAGAGTTTGAGGTAGTTTTATCAGAACTCAGGGAATCCTCACTCACTGCCAAAGGCCATTGTGAGAGTAAAAAGCACTTAAATTGTTGTAAAATGCACTGGGCATAATCATGATGTGAGTGAGTATGGACAGAGTCAGAGAGATGTGCCGTGGCTCATTCTGCAAAGACATTAGACTACAGCTTTGGCCTCTGGGCTGCCCACTCTCTCACATGCGCTCAGTCTGTTTGACACAAAGCAGTGCTCGTAGGGCGCTCTGGTTAACATTAACATACATAAACATTCACATTAATGGGGTTTTTGCGACAAAGTAAAGGTTAACACAACTCTCCCCCTCAAACAAATTAAGTGCCATTTTTCGTGCAATCGATTATGCCCTGTCCATCACCATGAGGCTAATACTACTACAGCCCTGCAAATTATAAACAAATCCAGCCTGCCATTCAACCCCAGCTACCTTCCCTACGCCCTCCAGCTCCAGGTTATTTGAGCTCTGGTCTCGTCCCACAAAGGGATTGTGTGGAGCCTATACTAGTTCTCCTTCACATAAGATGAGGAAACTGGCCATAGTGAGCTCAGTGTGAGTGACCTTACCAGCTTGAGATCAGTAAAACAGAAAATAAATCCTGCAGGTTGGTCAACGATCCCTTTCTTCATTGTTAATTTTCAAGCTTTTGGGGAATTTTATCACATGTCATCTAGTGGCTTTATTGGGTACTTCAGATTATCACAGGTGTCTGTAATTATCTCTGGCCCTCTGTGTGGCCTTATCAAATGTAAAATAATCAAATAAGATGATAAAATAAAACATTATCCTAAATATAAACCATCAACTTAGTGAATACCATTGGTGTTTAATATAAGGGTTTCAGCATGAAATATTCTTCTTCTTTTATTTATTTTACTATGTCAATAATGATGTATTTATTTTGGTGAAATACTGGTGGCAGTTGGGGAAAAAAAGGCAATAGTTGGAAGTGTTTCAGAGTTAAATGAAAATAATGCCACCGTGGAGTAAATGCTTTTTTCATTAATTAGGCAATTTTCTCTTGAATCATATGATCTATCCACTAGAAGCTCATGGATAATATGGACACAGATCTACAAAAAATATCTACTATATTTAAATGCATTTTTTTTGGTTATTCAAATATAAATGACTAACGTTACCATAGATTGCCATATATTACCTGTTAATTACCTAAATTACTGAACATTTGAGTAACTTTGGTAAATTACAATTAGTTTTGCAACCCTACTGCATATGTTTTCTGACTTTTATTGATGGCTGTACTGATTGCTGGTAGGTTGTAGAGTTAGTACTGTTGTAATTCCAAATAATCAATGCTATTTGCCCAAAACTGTACACAGTATATGGGATATATAGTACTGTATATTTATATAGAACATATTAGATTTCCAGAACTATACCAAGCAATGTCTTCAAGGTTACGTCCTAAATGACTCCCTGTTCCCTACATGTTTAGGCCCTGCTCATAAATGTAGGGAATAGGGTGCCATTTGGGACATAAAACTCATGTCTCAATCAGGACTGCAGATTGTGATTAGTAATTGGTGACATGAAGCAAATAATGATGGTACAGGCCAGGTTGGTAACAGCATCATTCCCCTCATTATCCTACAGCAACATCACATATGAGCCCAATGAAGACAGCAATCAGGAGCAGTTTTTCACCTGACATTTTGCACACGCTAGTAAGTAATAGCAAAGGGGAAGTGAGGCGAATGTCTCATTCTTGTCCTTGCACCACAAAAATGGCATCCTTACAACTTTTTCTTTACATAGCAATCAGGAACACATTACAGTTAACAAGGAAAGCATGTTGCATCCCCTCCCCACCACTGAATGTTTCTACCTCCCCCACCCCTTCCTTTTTTCTCTCCCGACCCTATACTTAATAGAAAACATGTCAGTGTTATAAGTATGTAACACTCAAATATTTTATTTTTGTGTGTCCATTTTGTGGGTCAGAGATGAATTCACCGATACATATTGTACCTGTAACTGTGTAATCAACAAGTGCTGTGTGTGCGTCTGTGCAAGGTCTCACATAAAATGGTCATACACAGTCAAACTGCTCAACTTGTGAGTTATTGCGGGATGATTAAAAGAACAGCGCTGGCTCCATGTCACTCTGCAGTGTATCTCAAACACAAGAGGCTTCCACCCTACAAGCAGCAGTGACTGACTGGCTTAGCTATGGTGACAGGACCAGGGTAGTCATCCACAGCCCTTGAGCACCATGGGAAAGCCAGCCAACTGAGTGTGGGTCAGGTCAACCTTGTCTCCTCGCCTGACTGTCAAAATAAAAGTACCTCTCCCTCAAGCAGCTCCCTCAAGCAACACTGTCCCTTAGACCCAGCTGCTGAGAGCGATGGCACAGAGGGCTGGAAAAGCAATTAAATCAAACATGGGTGAGTGAATGTAGGACAAATGCGTCGTCAGCATTTTTCACCTATACCAGAGAAAAGTCTGTGCTTTTTTAAAGGTGGGCTATTGAAAGCAAAGGGAGTATTGAAAGTGAGAAAGACATTTTGTGTCACCAAGCGACCAGTATAGGCTAAACCATAATAGTGAAGGGGTAAGAGACACATTGGTCCAATTCAGCCCCTCTCTTTCTTTCCTGTGGATGGCCTAAAACTTGGGGTCAGACACATTGTCTGACCTTTGGCCCCCTGGTTCACGTCTCCTCGTAATTACCTTTGCGCATCAACCCTCCTGCCACCCCCACTCAAAGACAATGTAACAATTTGTCTTTTCAATTGTCTGTCACTCACTCTCTTATAGACCTTTTCAGTGGGCGTATGTGTTTTTTTCCCCCCCATTTGTATGTATTTATTTATCTTGCTTGGAGAAGTGGGGGTTGTCTGGTCCCAGAAACAGGGAGTCTTTGTTTGGGCTGGTTTCACATGAATATATGCCCCCTCCTCTGCTACCCATGCCTTCACTCTAGCTCTCCATATTCAGGCTTTTTCCCTTGGTTTGTTTGGGAGACAGCCTAAGACAGGCTGATCTCAGGGTCATTGTACATGGGATTTCCATGACCATACACAAATCAATTAGGCTTTTCTATTTATTTGCCCCCAACTCATGGGGCGGCAAGCATTTGTAAGCCGTTTTCTGCTCCTTATATTATGCAAGGTTTGCAGCTATTCATTTTGTGAACAACAATGTCTTTCTCCTCTCCATCTCACTGTTAAATTATGAGTCAGAATAGGGGTTGCATAGAAGGCCTTTAACAAAATATACACCTTAAAGTTTGACCTGAAAAAAACTGCAGGATTAGCTAACATAATAATAAACTGAGTTTATACACTCCCATCTCCCAGACATTTTTTTGAGTTGAACTAAGGAACACAAAAATACCAGTCAGTTTTAATATGCCAAGCCTTTCTAGCTCCAAATGCTTGATCACAGGTTCGGTACTGTTCGTCTATAATACGTCTTATGGACAGTCTCAATCCAAGTCCAAGTCTTTGATAAAGGATTCATGAGGTTCTCTTGCGTCTTACGGATTTTAGCCCTGCAAACAATCCTGCCACAATCCTGCCATCCAAAGTATGTGGACACCTGCTTGCCGAACATCTGTATTCCAAAATCATGGGCCTCCACTCTTCTGGAAAGACTTTCCACTAGATGTTGGAACAGTCCTGCGTGGACTTGCCTCAATTCAGCCACAAGGACACCTACAGCACCCGATGTCACAGGAAGGTCATAAGGATCATCAAGGACAACAACCACCCGAGCAGCTGCCTGTTCACCCCGTTATCATCCAAAAGGCGAGGGCAGTACATGTGCATCAAAGCTGGGACCGAGAGACTGAAAAACAGCTTCTATCTCAAGGCCATCAGACTGTTAAACAGCCATCACTAACATAGAGTGGCTGCTGCCAGCATACAGACTCAAATCACTGGCCGCTTTAATAGATTTAATAAAATGATTGAATAAAGGTATCACTAGTCACTTTAAATAACGCCACTTTAATAATGTCTGCATATCCTACATTACTAATCTCATATCTATATACTGTATTCTATACCATCTACTGCTTCTTGCCTATGCCGCACGGCCATCGCTCATCCATATGTTTATATGTACATATTCTTATTCATCCCTTTACATTTGTGTGTAAGGTAGTCGTTGTGAATTTGTTAAATTACTTGTTAGATATTACTGCACTTTCGGAACCAGAAGCACAAACATTTTGCTACACTCGCATTAACATTTGCTAACCATGTGTATGTGACCAATAAAATTGGATTTGATTTGATTTGAAGAGCATTAGTGAGGTCGGGCACTGCTGGTTGGCGATTAGGCCTGGCTCGCAGTCGGCATTCCAATTTCTCCCAAAGGTGTTCGATGGGGTTGAGGTCAGGGCTATATGCAGGCCAGTCAAGTTCTTCCACACCGATCTCAACAAACTATTTCTGTATGGACTTTGATTTGTGCATGGGGGCATTGTCATGCTGAAAGAGGAAAGGGCCTTCCCCAAACTGCCAGATAGTAAAGCTTGATTCATAACTCCAGAGAACGCATTTACACTGCTCCAGACTCCAATGACGGCAAGCTTTACACAACTTAAGCTGACGCTTAGCATTGCGCATGGTGAACTTAGGCTTGTGTGCGGCTGCTAGGCCATGGAAACCCATTTCATGAAGCTACCGGCGTACAGTTCTTGTGCTGACATTGCTTCCGGAGTCAGTTCAGAACTCGGTAGTGAGTGTTGCACGATGTTTACACTTTATGCTCTTTTAGCACTCGGCGGTCCCGTTCTGTGAGCTTGTGTGGCCTATCGCTTCGCAGCTGAGCCATTGTTGCTCCTAGATGTTTCCACTTCACAATAACAGCAGCTCTAGCATGGGAGAAATTTTACAAATGGACTTGTTGGAAAGGTGGAATCACAAGGCGGTGCCACGTTGAAAGTCACTGAGCTCTTCAGTAAGTCCATTCTACTGCCAGTGTTTGTCAATGGAAATTGCATGGCTGTGTGCTCGATTTTATAAACCTGTCAGCAGGTTGAAGGGGTGTCCACATAAAAAAATAGAGGACTATATATGGAATAGGGTACCATTTGAGAAACCATGATCTGTTGTCAGCATGTTCATTTAGACTTGATTGTCTCAAGGTGATGGTCCCCTCACCCTTTAGAAGGTTCAAAGAACAATGGCAAATCTCAGGGAGGGTGAACAAAGCAGAGGAAATGTTGACATGTAAAGGTAACATGGCCCATGTATGGTAATTGTTTATAAATATCTCAGGGCACTGCTGCTGAGGCCACGGATGATTACTCTGCCCGAAGAGTGGTCACACTGTAACAATAGTCATTATGTGAGCCTTTGACCATCAGCTCCTTGGGCCTCTTTTATTGTTTGGTAATCATTGCGGGAAATCAGATGGAATGGAACACTTCTAGCCACAGAGAACACAACATTCCAATGGTTCCAACAGCGCTGTATGGTAATGAAAGCCAGAGGAGGAAAGAGTAGATATTTCAATTTTAGACCATGTAATCTCAAGTGGTTTCGGAGGGGTAAACACAATCACTATTCCACCCCCTTTTGGTTTGCGCAAGCCATTCATTTTCATTATTGTCTATCATGTTTCTTATGAACCACAAATGTATGACAATTGTTGAGAGAAAATGGAGTGAATACCGTGGTTTGCTTTGATCCATCTAAATCACACTGAGAAAGAGTAAGTGGACAGTTTAATTGAAAACGATGTCGCTAAGAGCTAGGTTAAAAAAACAAAGCAATTGAACAATTACACAACTTGTGCAATATATAAGTATTAGTTAAATTGAATTTAAAACCATGTCTTCAATCTCATGCTTCTGGTTGGCAATTTAAAAAAAAATGAAGGTCAATGATACATGGAGTAGGAGTATACTGTAAAGCAGTGGTTCCCAAACTTTTTATTGTCCCGTACCCCTTCAAACATTCAACCTCCAGCTGCATACCCCCTCTAGCACCAGGGTCAGTGCACTCTCAAATGTTGTTTTTTTGCCATCATTGTAAGCCTGCCACACACACACTATACAATGCATTTATTAAACATAAGAATCAGTGTCACAACCCGGCTCGTGGGAAGTGGGAAGTGGCAAAGAGCTCTTATAGGACAAGGGAACATATATATAATATAATAAAAATCAATCATTTTGCTCTTTATTTAGCCATCTTACTTATAAAACCTTATTGGTTCATCAAAAATAGTGAATAACTCACCACAGGTTAATGAGAATGGTATGCTTGAAAGGATGCCCATAACTCTACGATGTTGGGTTGTATTGGAGAGAGTCTCAGTCTTAAGTCATTTTCCACACACCGTCTGTCCCTGTATTTAGTTTTCATGCTATTGAGAGCCGAGAATCCACTCTCACATAGGTATGTGGTTGAAAAGGGCATCAGTGTCTTAACAGTGCGATTTGCCAAGGCAATAAATTCTGAGCGCAGCCCTATCTAGAAATCTGGCAGTGGCTTCTGATTAAATTCAATTTTCACAGAACCTGTCACGACTTCCGCCGAAGTTGGTCCCTCTCCTTGTTCGGGCGGCGTTCGGTGGTCGAAGTCACTGACCTTGTAGCCATCGCTGATCCTCTTTTCATTTTCCTTTGGTTTTGTCTTGTCTTCCATCACACCTGCATGGGATCATCATATGAATATAATCCCATGAATTACATGTTGTGTATTTAACCCTCTGTTCCCCCTCATGTCCTTGTCGGTGATTGTTTATTGTAAGTGCTTGTGTACATCTGTTCTGTTGTGCGTCGGGTTATATACCCATTATTTGATTGTTCTGTTTTCCGGTGTTTTTTTTGTGTTATTAAACTGCGCCGTTTGGAAACACAGTTTTTGCTCTCCTGCGTCTGACTTCTCTGCCGCCCTTACAGAACCGCTTGTTGCAATTTCGATGAGGCTCACTTGTTCAGATATCGGTAAGTGGACTGGAGGCAGGGCATGAAAGGGATAACGAATCCAGTAGTTTGTGTTGTCCTTTTCGGGAAAGTGTGTAATTGCACACCCAGCTCACTCAGGTGCTTTTCTATATCTCATTTGACATTGTCCGTAAGCTTGAGTTCATTTGCACACAAACAAAATCACACAATGATGGAAATACCTATGTGCTGTTCTTGTTAATGCAGACAAAAAAGGGCTCCAACTTCTTAATCATAGCCTCAATTTTGTCCCGCCCATTGAATATAGTAGCGGAGAGTCCCTGTAATCCTAGATTCAGATCATTCAGGTGAGAAAAAACATCACCCAGATAGGCCAATCATGTGAGAAACTCGTCATCATGCAAGCGGTCAGACAAGTGAAAATTATGGTCAGTAAAGAAAACTTTAAGCTCTCAATTAATCTCTCAATTAAAAACAAATGTTTTATTACTTTGCCCCTTGATAACCAGCGCATGTCTGTATGTTGTAAAAGCGTTACATGGTCGCTGTCCACATCATTGCATAATGTAGAAAATACACAAGAGTTTAGGGGCCTTGCTTTAACAAAGTTAACCAGGTATTGTGCTCTCCCTAGATGCTGAGAAAGCATTTGATCGTGTGGAGTGGTCTTACCTACTCTTTGCTCTAAATAAATTTGGTCTAGGGGACAACTTTATAAAATGGGTGAAAGTTTTATATGATGATCCTCAGGCTGCTGTCCTTACTAATGGGCTAAGGTCAAATGGCTTCTCTATACACAGAGGTACCAGACAGGGCTGTCCTTTGTCCCCTCTCCTATTTGCACTCGTTAGGAGACCACTGGCCGAGGCTGCTATACAGGGGCTGCTCATTGGTGATGTTCACCATAAAATAAGCTTGTATGCTGATGATGTCCTGATATTCATCTCTAGTCCCGAGATTACATATTTATTAATATTATTGAATTATTCAGCGAATTCTCAGGCTACAAGATTAACTTAACTAAATCAGAGGCTATGCCACTTGGTAACTTACACTCTGTACCTAATACTTCTCCCCCTTCCCTTTTAAATGATCTCCCTCAGGTTTCATGTATCTGGGTATATTTGTAACTCCTAAATTCCAGCAAATGTACAAAGCTAATTTTGTTCCCTTGTTTGATACAATAAGACAGGATCTGGAGCGCTGGAACTCTCTCTCGATTTCTTGGTTGGGTAGAATATCCCTCTTGAAAATGAACATTTTATGTGTAAGTGAGTGCTGTTTTTTTTCATTTCTTTTTGCTTTGTCTCTGTTGTTGTATGGGTGAAAATTGTGAAAGTCCAATAAAAAATGCTGTTACAAAAAAAAAAGTTAGCCATTTTCGCTGTGGTGTCCAAAACGTCTTTCAAGCTGTCAGGCATTCCCTTGGCAGCAATATCCTCCCAGTGGATGCTGCAGTGTACCCAAGTGGCGTCTGGAGCAACAGCTTGCACGAGCGTTACCACGCCACTATGTCTCCCTCTCATCTCATGTTGTCCTGGTTTGCAGAAGAGGATGTCTTCCTTAATTGACCCCCCACTAACGTAACGGACATATACCAGGAGCTGTGCCAGGCCCTTCACGTCTGTTGACTCATCCAGCGGTAACGCGTATAATTCACTGGCTTGTATGTGAAGCAGTAATTGTTTCAAAACATCTTCTGCCATGTCACTGAAAACATGTCACTGTGAAACTTTGATGAAGTCATTGTCTGTATAATTTTTTTGAGCCTTTTCCCCCAGCATTGTTTCAGCCATATCCCAGCCATTTCAAGCATACTAGTGGCTGCATTATGGTAAGGGTACGCTTGACATCGGCAAAGAGTGGGGAGTTTTTCAGGATAAAAATAAACAGGATGGAGCTAAGCACAGGCAAAATCCTAGAGGAAAACTTGATTCAGTCTGCTTTACACCAGACACTGGGAGAGGAATTCACCTTTCAGCAGGACAATAACTTACAACACAAGGCCAAATCTACAATGATGTTGCTTATCAAGAAGACGGTGAATGTTTTTGAGTGGCCAAGTTAGTTTTGACTTTAAACTGCTTTAAAATCTATTGCAAGATTAGAAAATTGGTGTCTAGTCATGATCCCCAACACCTTGTCCCAAGAAGACTCACAGCTGTAATTGCTGCCAAAGGTGTGTCTAGCATGTACTGACTCAGGAGATGAATACTTATCAAGCTATTAGTGTTTTATTTTTCATTCATCTTTGAAACATTTCAGAACATTTCCTCCACTTTGACAGAGTATTTTATGTAGAAATCCAAGGGGGTGAATGCTTTTGATAGGCACTGTAGGTCATAGGCACTCACACATGGTGCCATAAAACTGTCTCGATATAACGGGATGTTTAACGCCTCTCAGACTGCTGAGCAAAATGAGAAGTAATCTGATTCCCCAATCCAAGACAAAACATGCAATC
The DNA here is from genome assembly GCF_002021735.2 of Oncorhynchus kisutch. Lineage (NCBI taxonomy): Eukaryota > Metazoa > Chordata > Actinopteri > Salmoniformes > Salmonidae > Oncorhynchus > Oncorhynchus kisutch. Next base: position 38,141,803 of record NC_034176.2, read on the forward strand.
TATGAGGGCAACACATATTTACATCAAGAATTAATGGTAAGCATTTGTGACAATGCAGGCTAGGTGTCACGCCCTGACCATAGAGATCTTTTTTATTCTCTATGTTTGGTTGGTCAGGGTGTGACTCGGGTAGGAAACTCTATGTTCTGTGTTTCTATGTTTTGTCCGGGTGTGGTTCTCAATCAGGGACAGCTGTCTATCGTTGTCTCGGATTGGGAATCATACTTAGGCAGCCTTTTTTCCTTTTGTATGTGGTGGGTAGTTGTCTTTGTTAGTGGCCTGTATAGCCCTAGTAAGCTTCACATTCGTTCTTGTTTCTTGTTTTTTTGGCGACATTTATAAAGAAAAATGTACGTTCACCACGCTGCACCTTGGTCTGGTCATTTCCACAAAGACAGCGGTCATAACACTAGGGCTATATATACACATTTCAATATTTGTACCAAAAACACTCCAATAATCAATATTGGTGTTAGGGTATTGTTAAAAAAACATAGCTAATTATTTTCTCTTGTGAACCCTAAAACAATGTTGTCAATTGTTTTAGGGTTCGTAAGATAAACACTATAATGCCTGACTGTTAATGAAGATGTAGCCTATGTAATCACTCAATTATGCCAGACCAAAACTAGGGTAGAGATATTTTGTATTGATGCAACCCACTAGGCACACCACGTCATTTCAACGTGGATAATTGGGTAGTATTTGGTTGAGATGTTGATCAATAAGATTACAACCTATATTCACCCACTAAAAAGAAAGCAAAAGTTAGGAAATTCAACTGTGTTATCACAATGCTTTGAACCATCTTAAAGCACAACCAAACTCCAATGGAAAAATGAGATGTTTTTGTTTAATTGTCATCCAAATGTAATATGTATCACTTCACTTTCAACCACTTAAAAGCGCAGCGAAGTTCAAACGGGAATACAATGTCAGATATTTTGTTTATTTATGCAAGAGATGTGTAATCACTGTGCGTCAACTAATAGCAGAACCAAGTGACCTGGATTACATTATTAAAAGTACATGGCGCAAGGGATCAATGCCGTTCAAGATTCTGCACAGATTATTACCGACCTGCAATGACCTACGCATGCCATCTTAAACATGCACACTTTATATGATTACATAAGAAGAAATGTATAGTTACAGTAACCTCAAAATGTAGCCATGGAGGTGTTACTAGTTTTAAGGTTGATGCTACATTATTTTGTAAAATATCCTTAATTTTTGGCTATTTACTGTGTTACAAAAGTAATTTTGAATAGTGATTGGTTGACAACACAACCAAATATCACCATTTCAAGGAGATGCATCTACTGCTTGGATAGATCTGAGCCATAGGCAAAAATCTAATTATTTTTTGGCTGAGTTGGAGACATAAATCAACTTGTTAACTGGTGGATCAAATATCAACATTTCAGGTCTCCATCTAGAACAAAAAATCTAAGTTAAAGAATAGGACTAAATCAAATCAAAATGCATGCCACTGCCACTACCTAAATATGGTCCCCAATCAGAGACAACGATAAACAGCTGCCTCTGATTGGGAACCAATCTAGGCAACTATAGACATATAAACACCTAGATATACAACAACCCCTAGACATACAAAACCCCTAGACAATAAAAACTACACAAACCACCCTCGTCACACCCTGACCTAACCAAAATAATACAGAAAACATAGATAGCTAAGTTCAGGGGAGTGACAATGCACTTTAAATGAAGTTTGATTTGATTTAGTCCTATTCTTTAAATTAGATATTTGGTTCAGATGGAGACCAATATATAATTTATTAATTTGTAGACAAACTGGACAAACTAAACAAACTGTTAAAAGCCAGACTAAGTCACTGGCACAGATGGAACTATCCTAGCAGAAAATACATATTCTTTAAATGTTGATATTTGGTTGCATTGACAACCAAACACAATTCAATATCACTGCATATCATTACATTTTAAATCAACCAGTGCTTGAAACTCTAGGACTATTGTATTGTCTATTTTTAGTTAAATTATGGTTTGAATTGAAACAATAGCTGTTGACGACTTTGCAAATGCTTTATAGGCCTAAATACACTATACAGTGCCTTGCGAAAGTATTCGGCCCCCTTGACCTTTGCCAACTTTTGCCACAATTCAGGCTTCAAACATAAAGATATAAAACTGTATTTTTTTGTGAAGAATCAACAACAAGTGGGACACAATCATGAAGTGGAACAACATTTATTGGATATTTCAAACTTTTTTAACAAATCAAAAACTGAAAAATTGGGCGTGCAAAATTATTCAGCCCCCTTAAGTTAATACTTTGTAGCGCCACCTTTTGCTGCGATTACAGCTGTAAGTCGCTTGGGGTATGTCTCTATCAGTTTGGCACATCGAGAGACTGAAATTTCTTCCCATTCCTCCTTGCAAAACAGCTCGAGCTCAGTGAGGTTGGATGGAGAGCATTTGTGAACAGCAGTTTTCAGTTCTTTCAGTTCTTTTTGGATTCAGGTCTGGACTTTGACTTGGCCATTCTAACACCTGGATGTTTATTTTTCAACCATTCCATTGTAGATTTTGCTTTATGTTTTGGATCATTGTCTTTTTGGAAGACAAATCTCCGTCCCAGTCTCAGGTCTTTTGCAGACTCCATCAGGTTTTCTTCCAGAATGGTCCTGTATTTGGCTCCATCCATCTTCCCATCAATTTTAACCATCTTCCCTGTCGCTGCTGAAGAAAAGCAGGCCCAAACCATGATGCTGCCACCACCATGTTTGACAGTGGGGATGGTGTATTCAGGGTGATGAGCTGTGTTGCTTTTACGCCAAACATAACGTTTTGCATTGTTGCCAAAAAGTTCAATTTTGGTTTCATCTGACCAGAGCACCTTCTTCCACATGTTTGGTGTGTCTCCCAGGTGGCTTGTGGCAAACTTTAAACAACACTTTTTGTGGATATCTTTAAGAAATGGCTTTCTTCTTGCCACTCTTCCATAAAGGCCAGATTTGTGCAATATACGACTGATTGTTGTCCTATGGACAGAGTCTCCCACCTCAGCTGTAGATCTCTGCAGTTCATCCAGAGTGATCATGGGCCTTTGGCTGCATCTCTGATCAGTCTTCTCCTTGTATGAGCTGAAAGTTTAGAGGGACGGCCAGGTCTTGGTAGATTTGCAGTGGTCTGATACTCCTTCCATTTCAATATTATCGCTTGCACAGTGCTCCTTGGGATGTTTAAAGCTTGGGAAATCTTTTTGTATCCAAATCCGGCTTTAAACTTCTTCACAACAGTATCTTGGACCTGCCTGGTGTGTTCCTTGTTCTTCATGATGCTCTCTGCGCTTTTAACGGACCTCTGAGACTATCACAGTGCAGGTGCATTTATACGGAGACTTGATTACACACAGGTGGATTGTATTTATCATCATTAGTCATTTAGGTCAACATTGGATCATTCAGAGATCCTCACTGAACTTCTGGAGAGAGTTTGCTGCACTGAAAGTAAAGGGGCTGAATAATTTTGCACGCCCAATTTTTCAGTTTTTGATTTGTTAAAAAAGTTAGAAATATCCAATAAATGTCGTTCCACTTCATGATTGTGTCCCACTTGTTGTTGATTCTTCACAAAAAAATACAGTTTTATATCTTTATGTTTGAAGCCTGAAATGTGGCAAAAGGTCGCAAAGTTCAAGGGGGCCGAATACTTTCGCAAGGCACTGTATATACAAAAGTATGTGGACACCCCTTCAAATTAGTGGATTCAGATATTTCAGCCACACCTGTTGCTGACAGGTGTATTAAATCGAGCAAGCAGCCATGGAATCTCCATAAACAAACATTGGCAGTTGAATGGCCTTAAAAAGAGCTCAGTGACTTTCAACGTGGCACCATCATAAGATGCCACCTTTCCAAAAAAATCTGTTTGTCAAATTTCTGTTCTGCTAGATCTGCCTTAGTCAACTGTATGTCCTGTTATTGTGAAGTTTAAACGTCTAGGAGCAACAACGGCTCAGCTGAGAAGTGGTAGGCCATTACAAGCTCACAGAATGGGACCACCGAGTGCCTCTGCCTCTGGAAGCAACATCAGCACAATAACTGTTCGTCAGGAGCTTCATAAAATGCGTTTCCATGACAGAGCAGCCGCACACAAGCCTAAGATCACCATGCGCAATGCCAGGCGTCGGCTGGGGTGGTGTAAAGCTCACTGTCATTGGACTCAATGGAAACACGTTCTCTAGAGCGATGAATCACGCTTCACCATCTGGCAGTCCCATGGACAAATCTGGGTTTGGCGGTTGCCAGGAGGGCGTTACCTGCCCCAATGCAAAGTGCCAACTATAAAGTTTGGTGGAGGAATAATGGTCTGGGGCTGTTTTTCATGATTTGGGCTAGGCCCCTTAGTTTCAGTAAAGGGAAATCTTAACGCTACAGCATACAATGACATTATAGACGATTCTGTGCTTCCAACTTTGTGGCAACAGTTTGGGGAAGGCCCTTTCCTGTTTCAGCATGACAATGTCCCCATACACAAAGCGAGGTCTATACAGAAATGGTTTGTCGAGATCGGTGTGGAAGAACTTGACTGGCCTGCACAGAGCCCTGACTTCAACCCCATTGAACACCTTTGGAATGAATTGGAACGCCGACTGCGGACCAGGCCTAATCGCCCAACATCAGTGCCCGTCCTCACTAATGCTCTTGTGGCTGAATGGAAGCAAGTCCCCATAGCAATGTTCCAACATCTAATGGAAAGCCTTCCCAGAAGAGTGGAGGATGTTATATCAGCAAAGAGGGGACCAACTCCATATTAATGTCCATGATTTTGGAATGAGATGTTAGACGAGTAGGTGTCCACATCCTTTTGGTAATGTAGTGTAGCATCATTAATGATATTTGAGTAAAGTATGGTCACATTTAATTTGCTCTGCTAAACCTACCCTTTGAAATGACTTCGATAGCAACAGTAAATCTGTTTAGTTTTTAAGTGGAGATCTCTTAACAATCACTCTCATGATAGCACATTGGTAATACTCAGTGACAAATATCATAGCTAAGTCGGGCTTGGTTAAAACCTTTAATGGGAGACCAAAGGTTAGCTGTAGATAGATCAATTCTTCAGGTGCTGGCCAGCCTATTCTTTTTTTGGGGAAAATGGATATAACATTGAAGATTTGACTTTGTTTTAAAGGTACAAATAAAACATAGTTCATATAAGTTTTGTCTATGTAGAAATGTGGTTACCACGATGACATAATCCTGTGGTTGAAATGATACCCTCAGTTGATGACTTTAAAAAAAAACAGTGTATTTTCCATGTAGATTCCACATCATAATACGTTGACAAATAACGTTGAAATAATGTCAATTCAACCAGGTTGTGCCCAGTGGGATTCGTCATCTTTGTCTCTGTAAAAGGTCTGCCGTTAGAGGCACAGTTTAGACACAGCAATATCTGAGTGTGTCTAAAAAGGAGGGGAGAGAGCGGGATGGGGGAAGGAATTAGTACTTACGAGAAAATGTGACTTAACCAAGGGACTGAAATGCACCAAACTGATAAAAGACACTCTAAACAGGATATTAAACAGCTAATAAACATTTGGAGCCATATAATGTTTCCCCTTAAATGCCTGCGAGGCAGGTTGAAGAGAGTGATGGTTTAAATTTTCATAGGGTGTTGAATGAAAACTGCCGACCACATATGATGTAGTAAATCATGAGGAGTCGAGATAATAATTACACCACGTCATTATGTCGGTAATTTGGGGTAGGCCAGGGGATTCCTGGGGTGGCACGCTTCACTTTCAATAAACCTCCGGCGTCTGTGATTACGTGAGTGGGAAATAATGATTTGAAAGTATAATAGTTACACAAAGGTCTCAAAAATACAAAGAATTCATTCATAAATTCCAGAAGGCTTAAGGATGCTGTTGAATTTCATGGAGTTTTCCAACACGAATACCAGTAGGAACTCTGCTCATTATAAAAGCCCCTTGCTTTATAATGGTTGCCCACTTTGCCTCAAACAAACGAATGAAATAAGAATACTAAAGCAAACAAAGAAACACTATTGCCATGTGCTCCAATTTGGCACGAAATGCACTATGCTATTCCATCTTGGCTTTCACAGGAAGTGCACAGGAAAGCTGTTGGTGGCAGAGAGGACATTAAGGGACATTAGCTAAGCACAAGGATCTCAGATTAGCAGCGTATATTAGAGGTTTTACATTTACTCTAGGAAAAAAATGGAAATCTGTTCCAGTTGTGTGTCTTCACTTATTAGTCTCATGGCTGTAAATCTGAGTTTAAAAGGAACCAGCTTGCATCCCTCCTCATGGGTTGCAGGATCTCAAGCCAAAGCCAAAGGGTGGCCTCTGCCTTACGAAATGATAATAACTCCAAGCAGTCCAAGTGGGCCCATTTCACGCTTGTCTCCTAGAGAATCATGCTGGTAGAGTGCACACAAAATGACTGACAGTGTGCACAGACTGAATATGCGCCCCCAAATGGCACCCTATTTCCTATTTAGGGCACTACTTTGGACCAGAGCCTATTTATATAGGGAATAGGGTTCCATTTGGGATACCCATTTGACTAGGTGGATGGATAACTGGGGCCCTCAAGACAACCTCCATTTATACTCCATTCAGCATCAGTCTTGTTTCTTCATGGATTATATCAATCTATACTGTTTTTGAGTTTTTTGTTCATTTGAGCATGTAATGATGGAATAGTTCTGTGGATGGTGAAGGCTTTCAAGGGGATCTGCTTTTTCTTGTTCTACTGTATGCTGAAGTGATGATCTCTGTTTCCCTAACATCCCTTTCTTACAGTACTTAGGCCCCTTGCTCTTTTGGGGGCATCGGCCATCGATGACTACTCTCCATCTCACTCTGTTCTGGGATGCCTTCTCCAGCTTGTTCCACCCCATGCCAGATTTCCGTATATCTGTTTTTCTTGAGGGATGTCATCTGAGTTCAGACATGATATGTGTTTACAATAGCTGACACATAGACCTACTCCGAAATGAGTAATATACACAACCCTTTGTCATAGCCTCATGCTATCTATCATACATAGGTCCCTTCAGTTGTAAATGAATGTAATTAATATATTTCCTACATCATTAGATTTAGGGAACCCTTAACTGTCAAAGACAGTTGACATGCAATATAGTATATTATGGGTAAACTATAATTGTGTAACCTAACCGTTGCAATTACTGTCCCGCTTGAGGGCATTTCTCCCTGATGAACCATGACATATTTACATGGCAGTTACTGCCATCCTTGGCTCCTGAAAGGAACTGCATCTCATTTCCAGTTACATACACTCAGCTGATCAAAGAGGCATAACCTATAGCTCAGGCAGAACACAGACAAAACAAGGAGTTGTTACTTTTGAATAATTTGCTTTCCCATGCAATGACAAAAATCAGGAACAAATGTCCTATAATTAACTTTCATCAGCTTTCAAACATCTTACTAGGTACAGGCCCAACAACCCTTAATACTATTTTAACACATTACTACCTTAATTATTGTTAAACCAGTGGCTATAAGTATTAGAAGTTAATATATTATCAGAATAATCACTTGGGATCACTAGGATCCCAAGAATAGTCCAGAACTCTTGATTATGGCTGATGATACACAGTGGTAAAGGGTATTAGCACTAGGCTACAGTAAGTAAAAGTTTTGGCCAAGTTCAGAGCTTTTCACAGCCCAGCATAATATGGTGTTCACTTGGCTGATCTGTGTGACTCGCCAGGGAGGAATGTGTTTTCACAGCCATCCCTCCCATGCATCACAAGGGCTGGGATTTAGCCCATAGGGCTCTGGTCAAAAGTAGTGCACTATAAAGGGAAAGGGTGAAATTTGGGACAGAAATAGAGTGGCTTTCAGTCCAGGGGTAATTAGAGTGGATCTGTATAAATGTAAAAATCCCCCAATTGCTCCTCTGCAGGGTTTGTTTGTCTGGCAATGGGGCAGGCAGCAGGCCTTTAAAGCCCTAGCTCTCTACCCTCTGTGATGGCCAGAGTCTGAGAGAGGAGGAGAGCCCACTAATGAGCACCATTTGTGCCCTTCTTTACAACGCATGCTGGTTAATAGCCCACTACCAGGGTTTTACTGCTGCTCAGTCCGCTCATGCTGAAGTGGGGGTCTAATGGAAACACTATTCATCCTTTTCACACACAGGCTGACCATTGCAGGGCAGGGATTTGGGAATTATATGGGTTAACTGCAGCTGGATTGCTCAGTAAAAGTCACTTCTAGAATTACTATTTACCTGGACATGGGCTTTTGTGTTAATTTTACTGATGGATAGTGAACATAGATTTTAAAAAAAAGATAGGCCTAGAAAGAAACTCACAGCCTGGTAAAGGGTGCAATAAAATGTGTAATGGTGGGGGTAGGTAATGTTAATGCAATATTTTTCACACCTTCACATGGTTGTATTGGCACAAAAAGCTGTAACACTAATCCACCATGGAAATTCTTCATGCCTATCAGATAAAAAAATTAACTTGCTAATGACTAGAATGAGTCCTCAATTTTCTCATCATAGACTAAAACCCCCATGCTCTTAATCTCTCGAATTAGATTGTGTCTATTAGATTAGAGTTGAGAGACATCGCTATTTGGTTATACAGACAAATAGCACAGCGGTTTTTTACTGTCTACATTCGTTTTTATTTATTTTTTGTTTTACAGACGTCTACTGGGCAGTGCCAATATGGGCGACCGATGGCTTCAAACCCTCTCAATGACCAAGAATGAGCATCAAGATCAGGGTTTAGGCCTATATACATCGTTGGTTTGAGAGTAGCTCTGGTGTAGGACGTATTTCGCGATGCCATGGACCAAAGCTAGTTGGAAAAGTAGAAAATTAACTCAACATCTGTTTCATTTATCCAATAATGGGCACTGTATATCTAAGATTCATAAACTCTATCTATAAGTGTGATAGCAAATTATAGATTTTTTGTTCGTTATTCCTACAGAGTGCATTGCAGTTTGCTGCTACGGAACCTCGTGAATTGGACAACTTGTATCCGGACACATTAGTTGCTGTACTCAGTTTAGAGCTAGCGGAAGGTAAACAGAGAGCTGTCAACATGGCTGAGGTAAGGGATTTTGTGATCAGTTTTAATCATAAATACCCCCCAGCAGTCTGTAACAATACACTTTCGTCATCTGAATAGTATAATAGTTACACATTTGCTAATTCAAATGGATATCGTCTTTACCCCTGACTAACTGTTAACTAGCTTGTTAGCTAACTCGGCTAAGTTAGTAGTTAACGTTAGCTAGCAAGCCTATCGAAATGATAATAGCTAACATTATACAGCTAAAGAATGGTGGGTTGTTTGTCTTTGATATGATTAAACTTAGAATTGTAATTGTATTAAATTATATTAGCCAACTCGTGTTTGGTGTTATTTTTCTAACGAATGTGTGAAGCAGATTGAGAAACGTCGTTTTGCTTCTGAGTTAACGTTAGATAGATAATGACATTGCTAGTGCTTCTTTACAGTGGAACTGACAGCGTTTAACTACTTTGTACAAACCAATTGTATAAGATGTTTCAAAAATAGGTTATATTTGACAAAATTCAATGACGTACAGTAAGGCATTGTTGTCAGAATAGCAGAATAGATGGATGCAATTCAATGGATGATTCACGTAATTCACCAATTCATTTCTTGGTAGTCCAAAAAAATATTGCTATCAGGTTTTAAATCATAGCTGGCCTGTTACATTGTTTGCTGCCTACACCCATTCGGGATGCACTGTTTCAATAAAAAATGTACTCAATATTTTGAGTAACAAAAACGGTCCACTGTCACTAAGGCTAGGAATGTCAATACAATCAAACTAGCAAGAGCAATGATCATAAGTCAGTCATAACGTGGCTAATAGTCTAGCACATGTGTCAAACACAAGGCCAACCGGCTGAATAGGACCCTTAAGCGACAGACAACCTGCTACAAATCACCGTGTAAAGGAGAAACGTGTAGACATATTACAGCAACATTTGAGCAGTAGCCTAGGCTGGCAATTTAACTACAATACATTTTGAGTGCACAATACAGCAAAGATGCATTCAACCGCACAGGTGAACATGTTTTAAGTGTAAGTGTTACAATAACCTATAGATCGTTTTTTAATTTTTTAATTTAAAGTTATTAAATCCTTTTTGATTAGGGTCGCAGCATAGTATGCACATTGCAAGCAAAGCAGCAAGCGAAGTCTGGACAAATATTGGCCTATTTTGTTTTAATATGTTAAAATGCTATATACAGCTTCCTATGTACATAAGTGGACATTATAAATTGACATATTTTTTCTACTAAAACAATGGCCAGTTTAGGTTGCATGTTTAAAAAACAACAAGTAGGCTATATATGGCCAGTGTGCTGATTGAGTTTGACACCTCTGAGCTAGCGTGTCTACTTATGTGGCTAGTTATTTATTTAGCAAGTTAGAAACACGTTAGCTAGCTATCAGCTGGGAGGATGTCATGTCATTGGAGGAGTGGGTGAGTGACTGACCCTTTCCCCTCGTCGTTTTTTGGTGGCTACAGCTAGAAATGCAGGTGTCCTTTGGTTAGCTAGCAAGAAATGTGAATTGAATTGCTTTGCTAGCTAGCTATGCTGAATTTGAACAACTGTTATCCACAGTTAGCATATCTCTTAGTTGTAAATCAAACGTATTTGTCATTGATCAAATGAGCGGACAGGCAGGCAAGTTCCTATTCAGTTGTGAAAACGTGGGTTGGGACAAGCATGCATTGGCAGGCAAGCTGCAGAAGGATGAGCAGGCTACTATTCCCCGTCGTTTATCATTGCAATTTTGACGGCCAACTAGCTGAAAAAGTTTGAAAGGGTTTATCTAATGTTCCCTTGTTCGATTTTTAGCTCATCTTGCTCTGGCTAGAATTAGTTGTTGATCTTGTTGTTGATGTGCGTAGGCAACTGAGGGGTAGAGAGCCTACTTGTTCACGGTTGTTTGATCAATAGGACTGTGAAGTTCCCAAATCCAAGAGGACTCTCGTGGTATATACATATTTGCAGAAGTCCATTCAGGTGAATTTTGTGGCTTTTGACGAATGAGTTCTAGTTGTTTAAAGTCACACTATTGCTACTGCCTGTAAACACACAGTCCAGTTCAATGTGAATGATGGCAGGGCCGTGTGGCAAATGGTATACTTGCATATAAACCTACTCTAGCTCTGATTGGGTATGGCTCACCGGTCTGCATAGACTTCAACCCTTGACGAGACGGATGTTTTTTATTAGGTTTTATTTACTGCAGTGTCTATTAATTGTCCAAATGCACTGCCGCTTTCCCACTGTGTATTGCTATAGAATTTTCACATGCCTTACTATACGTTAATTTGTAACATTCTATGAAAATGTGAAAATGACCATATCTAAGTACTCGCTTGTCAGATAATGTAACAAAAATACCAAATAATTAATATTCTTCCTGGGGGTACATATGAACAGATTTAATAAAAATGTATTGTTGCTAAAACATTGTCAGTTCCACTTTTAAATCTGATCCATTAATAACACATTCCCTCATTCAAGTATTTTTTATCTGGAAGTTGAATAGGTTTCCCCCTCATAACTATTATAACTAATGGCTAATATTATAACACTTAATGTAATATAACTAACGCTATTCACTTATTACAATGCAATGGCAGTAACTTATTGGCCCACCTTGTGTAGATGGTTGTAGGGTAGACAAGTCAGCATATGAGAGTAGAAATGTAATTGTGGATTTGATTGTGTTCACTTACTTTAGCTATCAAAACTCTAAGAAGGAGTTATAAAAATGTCCCTTATCTGTCTGTGTACTTCACAATAACACTATTCAGATAGCTATGCTAGCTAATTAGTTAAGTATTTCATGAGAGTGAGACTATTTTCAGAATGCAATGTTGAAAACAAAAAACATCTAAGCTATTGGTGCTGGTTGTTTAAAATGTTAGGAGAGAGAGAGAGCGAGAGAGAGAGAGAGCGAGAGAGAGAGAGCGCGAGAGAGAGAGAGAGTGCGAGAGAGAGCGCGAGAGAGAGAGAGCAAGAGAGAGAGAGAGCGAGCACTGGACGGACCGACTGACCGACCGACCATGGGACTATTAGCCAATACGTGTAACTATTTACATTTGAGTCATTTAGCAGACGATCTTATCCAGAGCGACTTGCAGTAGTGAGTGCATACATTCTTTTACTCTTCTCTGGCATGTTATGTGAATAGATTTTTCCTTCAGACAAAAATAACCCTGAAATGGCTATAGCTCCTATACTCTCCCACCAATTAGACAGAACATCATTGCTTAGATAAATCCCAATAACATAGCTAGATAAACATGTCAGATTAGAGTTGATGATATCTTTTAGTGTTGTCTGGGAAGCAGCCAGAGACCACTGTTAAAACAGCTTGGCGTAATGATGGATTATGCATCTAATAGCCGTAAAATATTAAACATGGTGACCAAGTTTTTAAAATGAGTTTTGTCATTTTTTGTTGGAGTGTGACAGGTACAACATTCATACCAATTCACATATTCAGTTCATATAACATGCCCCTGTGGGCTGCCACTCAAAAGAATAAATAAATACAATAAAAAATACAGAGAAATTATCATATTGATCACATAGGATTTGTGATAATAAACTTTGTGTGTAAAGAAACATAAACAAAAAGGGCCTCCACCCCCAGCTCCCCCCAGAAACCATGTTTTTCACCCCTTCCCACCCCGCCTAGCAAAACAGGTTGGTTGTCTTGTCACTCCCTACCCCCCCATATATATCTGCCCACCCACCTCCACTTAGATTCCCCTAAGTCCCCCATCCGCCTAAACATCCAAGGTTGCTTGCCAACCCCCCCAGTGACTACAGAAAACCCAACCCATACCACCCCTTCCCCTTGGGCCTAAATGCAAAGAAAGTAAAAAACATAAAAATGGATATGCATAATTTTCCTTTCCACTGTTTATATGTATGTATGTGAACCCTTTGGAATTACCTGGTTTCCTTCATAAATTTGTCATCAAATTTGATCTGATCTTCATCTAAGTCACAACAATAGACAAACAGTGTGCTTAAACTAATAACACACAAATTGTTGTATTTTTCTAGTCTATATTGAATAAATCAATTAAACATCCACAGTGAAGGTTGGAAAAAGTATGTGAACCCCTAGGCTAATTACTTTTCCAAAAGCTAATTGGAGTCGAATCAATGAGACGAGATTGGAGATGTTGGTTAGAGCTGCTTTGCCCTATAAAAAACACTCACAAAATGTGGGTTTGCTATTCACAAGAAGCATTGCCTGATGTGAACCATGCCTTGAACTAAAGAGATGTCAGAAGACCTAAGATTAAGAATTGTTGAATTGCATAAAGCTGTAAAAGTTTACAAAAGTATCTCTAAAAGCCTTGATTTTCATCAGTCCACGGTAAAACAAATTGTCTATAAATGGACAAAGTTCAGCACTGTTGCTACTCTCCTTAGGAGTGGCCGTCCTGCAAAGAGTACTGCAAAAGCACAGCGCAGAATGCTCAATGACATTAAGAATCCTAGAGTGTCAGCTAAAGATTTACAGAAATCTCTGGAACATACTAACTTCTCTGTTGACGAGTCTACGATACGTAAAACACTAAACAAGAATGGTGTTAATGGGAGAACACCAGGGAAGAAGCCTCTGCTGTCCAAGAAAAACATTGCTGCACGTCTGAAGTTTGCAAAAGTGCACCTGGATGTTCCGCAGCGCTACTGGCAAAATATCCCGTGGACAGATTAAACTACAGTTGAGTTGTTTGGAAATAACACACAACACTGTGTGGAGAGAAAGGCATAGCACCCCAACATCAAAACCTCATCCCAACTGTAAAGTATGGTGGAGGGAGCTTCATGGTTTGGAGCTGCTTTGCTGCCTCAGGGCCTGGACAGCTTGCTATCATCGTCGGAAAAATGAATTCCCAAGTTCATCAAGACATTTTGCAGGGGAATGTTAGGCTATCTGACCTCCAATTGAAGCTCAACAGAAGTTTGGTGATGCAACAGGACAATGACCCAAAACACAGAAGTGAAGTAAATCAACAACAGAATGGCTTCAACAGAAGAATATACGCCTTCTGGAGTGGCCCAGTCAGTCCTGACCTCAACCCAATTTGAGATGCTGTGGCATGACCCAGAGAGAGCAGTTCACACCAGACATCTCAAAAATATTGCTGAACTAAAACGGTTTTGTAAATATGAATGGTCCAAAATTGTCAGCCAGTTATTAAATCCAAGGGTTCACATACTTTTCCCACCCTGCACTGTGACTGTTTTACACAGTGTGTTCAATAAAGACATGAAAACGTATAATTGTTTGTGTTATTAGTTTAAGCAGACTGTGTTTGTCTATTGTTGTGACCTAGATGAAGATCAGATAACATTTTATGATAAATTTATGCAGAAATTCAGGTAATTCCAAAGGGTTCACATACTTTTTCTTGCCACTGTACATACATGCATGCATGTATACAGTTCCAGTCAAACGTTTGGACACACCTACACATTACAAGGGTTTTCTTTATTTTGACAATTTTCTACATTGTAGAATAATAGTGAAGACATCAAAACTATGAAATAACACATGGAATCATGTCGTAACAAAAAAAGTGTTAAACAAATCAAAATATATTTTACTGTTGAGATCATTCAAAGTAGCCACCCTTTGGCTTGTTAAAGTTAATTCGTGGAATTTCTTTACTTTGAGCCAATGCATTTGAGCCAATCAGTTGTGTTGTGATGACAAGGTAGGGGTGGTATACAGAAGATAGCCCTAAGGCACAACTGTTAATTGACATGCATTCCAGGTGACTACCTCATGAAGCTGGTTGAGAGAATGCCAAGAGTGTACAAAGCTGTCAAGGCAAAGGGTGGCTATTGGAATAATCTCAAATATATATAATATAATATAAAGTATATTTAGATTTGTTTAACACATTTCTTTGGTTACTACATGAGTCCATATATGTTATTTCATAGTTTTGACGTCTTCACTATTATTCTACAATGTAGAAAATAGTAAAAATAAAGTAAAACCCTTGAATGAGTAGGTGTTCTAAAACTTTTGACCAGCAGTCTTTGATATATACAGTGGGGCAAAAAAGTATTTAGTCAGCCACCAATTGTGCAAGTTCTCCCACTTAAAAAGATGAGAGAGGCCTGTCATTTTCGTCATAGGTACACTTCAACTATGACTGACAAATTGAGAGAAAAAAAATCCAGAAAATCATATTGTAGGATTTTTAATGAATTTATTTGCAAATTATGGTGGAAAATAAGTATTTGGTCACCTACAAACAAGCAAGATTTCTGGCTCTCACAGACCTGTAACGTCTTCTTTAAGAGGCTCCTTTGTCCTCCACTCGTTACCTGTATTAATGGCACTTGTTATCAGTATAAAAGACACGTGTCCACAACCTCAAACAGTCACACTCCAAACTATGGCCAAGACCAAAGAGCTGTCAAAGGACCCCAGAAACAAAATTGAAAAAATCCTACAATGTGATTTTTCTGGATTTTTTTTCTCTCTCATTTTGTCAGTCATAGTTGAAGTGTACATATGATGAAAATTACAGGCCTCTCATCTTTTTAAGTGGGAGAACTTCCACAATTGGTGGCTGACTAAAAACTTTTTTGCCCCACTGTATATATCAAAGACTGCTGGTCAAAAGTTTATATATATATATATATATATACACATACACACACACACACACACACACACACACACACACACACACACACACACACACACACACACACACACGTGTGTGTGTATATGTGTTGGGCTTTATCTGAGATGATTCTTTACACAGTAAGTGTATTTGTCTAGGCCTCAATTGTTCCTTGACTTACTCCATTCATTATCGTTGTCATTAATTCTGTTATGACTTTTAATAGTTACTGTATCCACTGGCGAATTGGGAGAGAGTGAGCCAACATTTTTTTTTTGCGGCAGTGCTGCCTGACAGCAGTAATCACCTCTGATTGACTGAGAGATTGAGGAAACTGTCAGCGTTAAGTAATATTGTAGATGCAAAGCATTAAATATTTACATTCATGCTCCTTAACATTTATTATGTAACTTTGTCCTAGCAGCATTTAACTGCAGGGCGCTCACACATCATATGAAGTTTATGTAATTTTGAGGACATTTCATCAGTACAAAACAAAGTTGTAGTGAATGTAGGGCAATTCCACGTTATCAAATTGTCGCTCATACTCAGGTCTTTTACTTTAAAAGTATGCCAAACAAAACCATTGATTACAAAGTTAAACCATACAACCATATGCACAAGGACTACTTTTAACAAGTTCCACTGACAATTTCACAAAAACACATTCTAAGAACAATGCAGATATCAAGTTTGGTAACTAAATGACTGTAAATAACTCCCAGTTTTTTATGTGATCACATATTCCATAAACGGTTCATTTATTAATACTTCAAATGAATTACTTAATTAATACTCAGAATTAAGATTGAAAGATGTCTGCAGAAAGAATGGGGTGTCAGCTATTATATGACACCTTGAGTTTGAAACCTCTTTTGTTTAATGGAACTACAGTAAATGAAGTGGATCAACACCTGGTAACATCATGGGTCCCTGATCTGTACTATAGAGAAATGCATAATTATGAATGTCATTCTCTTCATAGTGAGATATCCTGAATAGGTAGAAGAATGTAATATCCTCCTTTGCATGTTTGGTTGTTATTCCACACAATGGCTATTATTCTAATGAGCACTGCCCCAAACAAGACCAAATTTGATGGGACTGGACCAAATCTGTACCAATAATAGACGTCAGTATTTCACAAGTTTGGACATCACAGCAGAGTATAGTTCAGTAGAGTACAATACAATAAATGATACTTTATTCTACTCTGTACAGCATAGTGTTGCATGGTATACCGAAACTTCTGTACTTTTTCAATTCTAGAACCTAAAAAACAGTTCGGTACTTCTGTCAAATGTCTCACGTCATCTACTGATTGAAATAGGATCAAGTCTGTCTATCAGCGCAGCCGATGTCGCCTTGTAGCGCGAGACCTCCGCGCTTGCTCCGCTTACCTATTGCTAGCTCTAGCCTGTCCTGAGGAACCACTTCACTCACTGGCAGTCTGGGCTGCATCACACTTGAATAATGCAAAACAGCATATAGAAATGTTGCAACTGTTCATAACTGTTCACAAGACAATGTCCATCACAGGCTAGACCACTTTACAATGCAAGAAGATACCGGTGGCTTCCAGCTTTGTAGGCCAACTTTCCTTGCTAGCTTACAGCTGAAGCTAACATCAATTCAATACTCTAGTACTTTGTTAACACAAAATATTGCTGATTTCAAAATATTGCTGATTTCAAAGCTGATCGTCACCATAAACTTTATTTATTCACTTCTTCTTCCCACCTCATGTCTCTCCCAGTCAAGATCCTCTTTGCTCAATCCTCAAACAGAGAGAAATAGTAATGACGTATTTTTGTAGGCAATAACTGTGCTATGGTTCGTTGGTCAAAGCCTATAGGAAAATGAATGGCGTTTTTGCATGCACACACTCCTATTAAATATGCATTCACCTGTATTGTGAATAGACCTAGGCTACATTTTGATTTACCCAGTTTATCAATAGACTAGAGATTTACCTTTTTAAATGAATTATTACCATTATGATATGTAGTTAGGTTGATAAAAAGCCTAAGTCAAATTGATTGTATGATTTGTACAATTGATTCATTAATGCATACATTCATACATAAAAAATGTCTAACGTAGTTATATTGAACTCAAAAGATCCGTCTGGATCAAGTGCCATTCTGTGAATTTAGCTAATACGCCTTATTTTTTTCACGATACTAAATTTTGGTATTGAGTATCGTGATACTAAATATGGTATCGGTATCGAAGTCAAAATTCTGATATTGTGTCAACGTTAGTATTGTATTGTACTGACCTCTACTCAACTTTTCTTTACTGAACTGTGCTGTCCAAAGCTGTGAAACAGATGTTTATGGTTGGTTCAGATTTGGATTGGCCAAATTTCAACAACTTTTCAACGTCTGTGGACATCCGGCTTCAGTCGGTGCTCAGTAGGTGAGAGGGCTGTTACAGTAAATGGAAAGAGCGGGGACTCATGGAGAGGTGACATTAACTGGAGAGAAGAACAATCTGGTTTATGATTTATCAGTAAAAACCCTATTACTAAATGGTAGGCTACCTTTACTTAGTACTTCTGTGAACTTTCATTATCCTCCCTTGTCATGAGGGAGAGATTAGAAAATATCTTCAAGATATGTGGGTTTTTGGTAACAGAATGACAAGACATTAGGAAATATTTCTTGAACTTACAGAAGGCACTTTTTTTCTGCAAAACAAAATAAAAATGTTGGCATGGTCTTTACTTCAACACACTATTGTGTTTTGATGTATTGCTAATACCTTTTAAAGCCCCTTTTCTGCTAGCCGTTTGTTTTAAGCCCTATTTTTCATCTGTTTGAACAGAAATCAAAGCAGTTGCCATTTCTAATATTTAGGATGGAAAATGCTTGAGAAATATTTATATGCCTCTATATCGAAAAAAATATAGACTTTTAGCTTTCATTTGACACAATCTGACGTGTTCCTATGAACTTCTCATGTTACTGGTCAAGTTTTTAAAACTTTTTTTATTTATTTTATTTTTTACATAGAAATGCCTTTATGCTACAGTAGTCTGAGACACTACTGAAGATACAGTGTGGTTTATGAAGGACCTCACAAAGTATATCATTTTAGCACAGCACACTGTAGGCTAATCATTATTCAGAGTCTTTGTCCCAAATGGCACCCCATTCCCTATGTAGTGCACTACTTTTTATCATGGTCCATTGGGCTCTGGTCAAAAGCAGGCACTATAAAGGGAATAGGGTGCCAGTTGGAATGCAAGCCATCCCTCCCACTCCGCTGGGGGTCATTTAGGTTGATGGTCTCCCAGTCTGGTTGTGGTTTCCATTATGAAACATGTTAAAGTTATGAATGATTAACGTTAGCCGTCCTAATTCATTGCCTTCTTGTTGGATCAGATAATAGGGTGGTGTTCCATGTCATTTGTTTCCTTATACTGGTGTTTAAGCATTGCCAAGTCTAATTTGTGATTAATAGGTTACACGTTTTTGTTTTCAACAGTCCTCCATTTGTCAGCATTCATTATCTATCAGTATTCCTGTCTAATATAAAACAAGCTGCAGGGCAGCCATAGAGTCCACTCCCTACTGCAATCTGTTTTTCAGTAAAATGGCAGCCATTTTATATTATTTACAAATCAATCAAATTGTATTTGTCACATGAGTTAAAAAGTAAGGGGGAGGGGAAAGGTAAATAGTAACACAATAAAATAACAGTAATGAGGCTATATACAAGGAGTACTGGTACCAAGTCAATATGCAGGGGTACAAGGTAATTGAGGTAATATGTACATGTAGGTAGGGGTAAAAGTGACAGAATAGGGCTCTCGGTTAAACAAATGAATTATGCTTGTTGATATGGTAGTTTGTTCTAGCTACTTCATGCCAACAGATGTTGAATAGATTTGGCTAATAGGCAAATATATATATTTTTGTCGTAGAAATTCAAATTGTCTGGTGTGCACATCTTGGCTATGTCATCTATGTATGCGATCTAGGCCTAAACATGAATACATTTTTTGTTAAATCCTCATTGAGCTCTTCAACTAGCCTAAAGCCCATTTTCCCTCTCCTTCCTTCCAGACTCACAGCTTGCAGGATATGAGGCAGCAGGCGGCTATCGCTGCCAAAGTGTTCATCCAGAGAGACTACACCAATGGCACTGTCTGCCAGTTTCAGACCAAGTTCCCTTCTGAACTGGAGACCAGGGTACGCTAAAGCACTCTGATAACACTGTGATCTGAGCATATATGCATAGTGTCTCAGAGTAGGAGTGCAGATTTAGGATCTGTTTGTCCTTTTTTAGATAACAATGAATAAGATTGCATGGATAGGCAGGACCTGATCCTAAATCAGCACTCTCCCTTATCTGCAAAGCCTTCTTGCGAGATCTATTTGATAGATCAGACCGACATCAGGGCTCTACAGTGTGACAATTTTACTCGCATATGCACCAAAATAATTTGTTGTGCTGATCTAATTTGCTGTGCTGATCTTGCTATTTAGGAGCACCAGTGCGCCTAGAAAAAGTAAGGATTTTATCTTCAATACCTCATTGTGCTCCAAATTTATTTGTGTGCGCCTATATTGAAAAATGTACGTGCACCTTGTAAAAACGGTCAGCGTAGAGCCCTGGAAGTATAACATGATTCTTTCCTGTGTCCAGCTCCTGCACATATACCGTGCATTTGGAAGGTATTCAGACCTCTTGACTTTTTCCACATTTTGTTACATTACAGCCTTATTCTAAAATGTATTAAATTGTTTTTTTTTCTCATCAATCTACACACGATACCCCATAATGACAAAGCAAATGTATTAAAAATAAAAAACTGCTATCACATTTACATAAGTATTGTCAGCAGCAATTATAGCCTCGAGTCTTCTCTGGTATGACGCTACAAGCTTAGCACACCTGTATTTGGGGAGTTTCTCCCATTCATCTCTGCAGATCCTCTCAAGCTCTGTCAGGTTGGTTGGGGAGAGTCACTGTAAAGATATTTTAGGTCTCTCCAGAGATGTTCGATCCGGTTCATGTCCGGGCTTTGGCTCGGCCACTCAAGGACTTGTCCCAAAGCCACTCCTGCGTTGTCTTGGCTGTGTGCTTAGGGTCGTTGTCCTGTTGGAAAGTGAACCTTCCCCCTAGTCTGAGGTCCTTGTCTTGGCTGTGTGCTTAGGGTCGTTGTCCTGTTGGAAAGTGAACCTTCCCCAATAGTCTGAGGTCCTGAGTGCTTTGGAGCAGGTTTTCATCAAGGATCTCGCTGTACTTTGCTCTGTTCATCTTTCCCTCAATTCTGACTAGTCTCCCAATCCCTGCCGCTGAAAAACATCTCCACAGCATGATGCTGCCACCACCATGCTTCACTGTAGGGATGGTGCCAGGTTTCCTCCAGAAGTGACACTTGGCATTCACGCCAAGGAGTTCAATATTGTTTTCATCAGAACAGAGAATCTTGTTTCTCAAGGTCTGAGATTCCTTTAGGTGCTTTTTGGCAAGCTCCAAGCTGGCTATCATGTGACTTTTACTGAGGAGTGGCTTCCGTCTGGTCACTCTACCATAAAGGCCTATTTGGGGAGTGCTGCAGAGATGGTTGTCCTTCTGGAAGGTTCTCCCATCTCCACAGAGGAACTCTGAAGCTCTATCAGAGTGACCATTGGGTTCTTGGTCACCTCCCTGACAAAGACCCTTCTCTCCTGATTGCTCAGTGGTGCCGGGCCGACAGCTCTAGGAGAGTCTCGGTGGTTCCAAACGTCTTCCATTTTAGATTGATGGAGGCCACTGTATTCTTGGATCTTCAATGCTGCAGAATTTTGTTGGTACCCTTCCCCAGATCTGTGCCTCGACAAAATTCCTTCGACTTCATGGCTTGGTTTTTGCTCTGACATGCACTGTAAATAGACAGGTGTGTGCCTTTCCAAGTTATGTCCAATTAATTGAATTTATCACAAGTGGACTCCAATCTCATTGCAAAGGGTCTGAATGCTTTCTTATTTTTAATACATTTGTTAAAATGTTTAAAAACCTGTTTTCGCTTTGTCGTTATTGTGTGTTGTGGGTAGATTGATGAGGGAGGAAAATGATGTAATCCATTTTAGAATAATGCTGAAAATGTGGAAAAAGTCAATGGGTCTGAATTCTTTCAGAATCTCTCATCTCCTATCAGTTAGAGCTGTGTGGGGTTAGCAGAAGGCTAGGAGCAGAAAACATCAAGTGCAGCTGACGACTCCAATACACTTTCACTGATCTAGTATTTACCCTTTATCCTGTTATGCTTGAGAGCAGTGACTGGTTTAAAAAACAGTGTTTGGTAATGATCCAGGGAATGGAATGAAACAGGTCCATGAGGAAAACTGCCTCCACCTGTTCCATGCCCACATAAAAAATGTGCTGCTAGCAAAATGGGGGGGTTGACATTCATGTGTCACATGAAAAGAGTAGCTTTACAACACAGCTTTTGGGTTTAATGGCACTTCCCTCTTGATTGGGTGGTCTCTCTTTGGCACACTTGTTTTCCTGTAGGATGCACTACACATACCACTGCTGAAGAAATAAATCGTGCTACTCCTTAGGGAGTCCACCCACAGCTACAGTGCCTCATCATAAAAAACCTTTCCAACATTTCTCCCATCCCCTTGCTAGCATAGTATATCATAGGCAATGTACTGCCAAACATTTTAAGTGAGCTTGCTCTTTTTTATACAGTCATATTTATTTCACCTTGTCAAGATTTTATTTTCTTTCTTTTTCAAATCTCAGGAGTGACAAAATACCTCGTTCATCAATTTAATAAAATACTTAATTTTATTCAACTTTGGATTCATGTTGCTCTTTAGCTGGAATAGATCATGGGGCAGCACATTGTGTTGATGATTTGACCTCTTTTTCAGGTTATTTAGTTGTTATTATACATTTTTACATGTTCTTTTTCTATCTTAAGTTTAGGTAGAAGAAAATGTCTGAAAAATTGTTCATTGTATTTGGCAGATAGCTAGCCAGACCTGCCAGGGACAGTGAAATAAATTGATAATGCTGTCAAATTTCCTCCACTTCCAATTTGCACATGTTGACCTTTCCCTTTTTTTCCCCCTTCTTCGAATTCACAGATCTACAGTAGATTTCTTGATGCAAAGTAGGCTAAATAAGTTGTTTAAGATGGTATCTGGGTCATCCCATCACAAAAAGCACAAGAAAGAGGATTTTGACACCCATCATCTCAGAATCTTCTGAAATCGTTTCTGTAGTTATTTTGTTGAAATATAGTTTGATCTCTGATTACATTAAGCTAATTGATTGCACCCAAATAGGTCCTTTTAACTTATAGGATTCACATAATATTAAATGATGGGCTCTCGAGTGGCGCAGTGGTCTAAGCCACTGCATCTCAGTGCTATAGGCGTCACTACAGACACCCTGGTTTGAATCCAGGCTGTATCACAACCGGCCGTGATTGGGAGTCCCATAGGGCTTTGGCTGGTGTAGGCCGTCATTGTAAATAAGAATTTCTTCTTAACTGACTTGCCTAGTTAAACAAAGGTTACATTTAAAAAATATATATGTATACAATATCATTACATTATATTTGACAAGTAGTATGAAGCTGCGGCTTGGAGGATTGTTTATTCATAATATGTAATGTATTCTCAGTGAATTTGAAGTAGCTTTCATTTCATAAATAAGTGTGAAAGTACCAGTTTTGCCCCCTCTAGATGCCACTGTTCCTGCTATTGCCACACCGTTTTATCTACACGGATCAAAAATATAAACGCATCATGTTAAGCATTGGTCCCATGTTTCATGAACTGAAATAAAAGATCCCAGAAATGTTCCATATGCACAAAAAGCTTATTTATCTAATTTTGTGCACAAGTTTGTTTACCTCTAACCACCACAAAAACATCCTATGGCTTTCTGCATTAGCATCGAACAGCCCCCGTGATATGCAACTTTTCATGGAAGCTACAATCCAATATACACAGGCAGTTAGCTTTTTCAAGCAGAAATTTGCTTCCTGCAACACAAACTCAAAAAAGTTCTGGGACACTGTAAATTCCATGGAGAATAAGAACACCTCCTCTCAGCTGCCCACTGCACTGAAGATAGGAAACACTGTTACCACCGATAAATCCACTATAATTGAGAATTTCAAGAAGCATTTTTCTACGGCTGGCCATGCTTTCCACCTGGCTACCTCTACCCCGGTCAACAGCACTGCACCCCCCCACAGCAACTCGCCCAAGCCTTCCCCATTTCTCCTTCTCCCAAATCCAGTCAGCTGATGTTCTGAAAGAGCTGCAAAAACTGGACCCCTACAAATCAGCCGGGCTAGACAATCTGGACCTTTTCTTTCTAAAATCATCTGCCGAAATTGTTGCCACCCCTATTACTAGCCTGTTCAACCTCTCTTTCGTGTCGTCTGAGATTCCCAAAGATTGGAAAGCAGCTGCGGTCATCCCCCTCTTCAAAGGGGGGACACTCTTGACCCAAACTGCTACAGACCTCTATCTATCCTACCCTGCCTTTCTAAAAGCCAAGTCAATAAACAGATTACCGACCATTTAGAATCCCACCATACCTTCTCCGCTATGCTGGTTTCTGGTTTCAGAGCTGGTCATGGGTGCACCTCAGCCACGCTCAAGGTCCTAAACGATATCTTAACTGCCATCGATAAGAAACAATACTGTGCAGCCGTATTCATTGACCTGGCCAAGGCTTTCGACTCTGTCAATCACCACATCCTCATCGGCAGACTCGACAGCCTTGGTTTCTCAAATGATTGCCTCGCCTGGTTTACCAACTACTTCTCTGATAGAGTTCAGTGTGTCAAATCGGAGGGCCTGCTGTCCGGGCCTCTGACAGTCTCTATGGGGATGCCATATGGTTCAATTCTTGGACCGACTCTCTTCTTTGTACACATCAATGATGTCGCTCTTGCTGCTGGTGAGTCTCTGATCCACCTCTACGCAGACGACACCATTCTGTATACTTCTGGCCCTTCTTTGGACACTGTGTTAACTTTTTATGGCTGCAGGGGCAGTATTGAGTAGCTTGGATGAAAAGGTGCCCATTGTAAACGGCCAGCTCCTCAGTCTCAGTTGCTAATATATGCATATTTGTATTTGTATTGGATAGAAAACACTCTAAAGTTTCCAAAACTGTCAAAATATTGTCTGTGAGTATAACAGAACTGATATTGCAGGCGAAACCCTGAG
The DNA here is from genome assembly GCF_002021735.2 of Oncorhynchus kisutch. Classification (NCBI taxonomy): domain Eukaryota; kingdom Metazoa; phylum Chordata; class Actinopteri; order Salmoniformes; family Salmonidae; genus Oncorhynchus; species Oncorhynchus kisutch. The sequence goes on from NC_034176.2 coordinate 38,166,743, forward strand.
GAAAATCAAAACAGGAAGTGGCTTCTATTTTGAAAACTCCATGTTCCATAGCCTCCCTTTGCTGGATTTAAAGGGATATGAACCAGATTCCTTTTCCTATCACTTCCTCAAGGTGTCAACAGTCTTCAGCATAGTTTCAGGCATTTATTTTGAAAAATGAGCCAGAACGATAACATCGCGTCAAGTGGTCACATGAGTTTTGCTCACGCAACAGAGTTTGGATAGGTATTGCTTTTCCCTCTCCTACTGTGAAAGACATTTGCGGTTGATATATTATCGATTATATATTTTAAAAACAACCTGAGGATTGATTATAAGAAAAACTTTTACATGTTTCTGTGGACATTATGGAAACTATTTGGAATTTTCGTCTACGTTGTCGTGACCGCTCTTTCCTGTGGATTTATGAACATAACGCGACAAACAAACTGAGGTATTTTGGATATAAAAATAATCTTTATAGAACAAAAGGAACATTTGTTGTGCAACAGTCTCGTGAGTGAAAACATCTGAAGATCATCAAAGGTAAACGATTAATTAAAGCTTCCTGATGCTAAGTGTACTTAATGTTTTGTCGTGCGATCGATACATTTACACAACCACTTGGATTGCTTTCGATGTAGAGCATAATTTTAAAATCTCACACGACAGGTGGATTAACAAAAGGCTAAGCTGTGTTTTCCTATATTGCACTTGTGATTTCATGAATATAAATATTTGTAGTAATATTTATTGAATGTAGCGCTATGCTATCCAGCGGTTGTTTATGACACTTATCCCGTTAGTGGGATTGCAGCCATAACAAGTTAACAACCCTCCAGGTGAGCTTCAATGCCATACAACTCTCCTTCCGTGGCCTCCAATTGCTCTTAAATACAAGTCAAACTAAATGCATGCTCTTGAACTGATCGCTTCCTGCACCTGCCCGCCCGTCCAGCGTCACTACTCTGGATAGTTCTGACTTAGAATATGTGGGCAACTACAAATACCTAGGTGTCTGGTTAGACTGTAAACTCTCCTTCCAGACTCACGTCAAACATCTCCAATCCTAAGTTAAATCTAGAATTGGCTTCCTATTTTGCAACAAAGCATCCTTCACTCATGCTGCAAACATACCCTTGTAAAACTGACAATCCTACCGATCATCGACTTTGGCGATGTCATTTACAAAATAGCCTCCAATACCCTACTCAATAAATTCGATGCAGTCTATCACAGTGCCATCCGTTTTGTCACCAAAGCCCCATATACTACCCACCACTGCGACCTGTACGCTCTCTTTGGCTGGCCCACCTGTAGCATGCGCTCCAGCAAGTATATCTCTCTGGTCACCCCCAAAACCAATTCTTCATTTGGCTGCCTCTCCTTCCAGTTCTCTGCTGCCAATGACTGGAACGAACTACAAAAATCTCTGAAACTGGAAACACTTATCTTCCTCACTAGCTTTAAGCACCAGCTGTCAGAGCAGCTCACAGATTACTGCACCTGTACATAGCCCATCTATAATTTAGCTCAAACAACTACCTCTCCCCCTACTGTATTCATTTATTTTGCTCCTTTGCACCCCATTTTTTCTATCTCTACCTTGCACATTCTGCCACTGCAAATCTACCATGCCAGTGTTTTACTTGCTATAGTGTATTTACTTTGCCACCATGGCCTTTTTTTTGTGCCTTTTCCTCCCTTATCTCACCTCATTTGCTCACATTGTATACAGACTTATTTTTCTACTGTATTATTGACTGTATGTTTGTTTTACTCCATGTGTAACTCTGTGTTGTTGTTTTATGTGTCAAACTGCTTTGGCCAGGTAGCAATTGTAAATGAGAACTTGTTCTCAACTTGCCTACCTGGTTAAATAAAGGTGACATATAAAAACCTCTGTTAGTGAGCATTTCTCCTTTGCCAAGATAATCCAGCCACCTGACAGGTGTGGCATATCAAGAAGCTGATTAAACAGCATGCACCTTGTGCTGGGGACAAGTTTTGAGGGAGTGTGCAATTGGCATGCTGACTGCAGGAATGTTCACCAGAGCTGTTGCCAGATAATTTAATGTTAATTTCTCTACCATAAGCCGCTATAAGTGTTGTTTTAGAGAATTTGGCAGTACATCCAACTGGCCTCACATCCTCAGACCAACTGTAACCACGTTAGCCCAGGACCTCCACATCCAGCTTCTTCACCTGTGGGATCTTCTGAGACCAAACACCAGGACAGCTAATGAAACTGTGGGTTTGCACAACCAAAGAACTTCTGCACAACTGTCAGAAACCATCTCAGCGAAGCTCATCTGCGTGCTCCTCATCCTCACCAGGGTCTTTACCTGACTGCAGTTCGGTACCATAACCGACTTCAGTGGGCAAATGCTCACCTCCAATGGCCTCTGGCACGCTGGAGAAGTTTGCTCTTTACGGATTAATCTTGGTTTCAACTGTACCGAGCAGATGTCAGACAGAGTGTATTGTCTTGTGTGGAAGAGCGGTTTGCTGATGTCAACAGAGTGCCCCATGGTGGGGTTATGTTATGGGCAGGCATAAGCTACGGACAACAAACACAATTGTATTTTATCGATGGCAATTTGAATGCACAGAGATACGGTGATGTGATCCTGAGGCCCGTTATTGTCGTACACAATTCCTGAAAGCTGAAAACATGCTCAATTGGTGACATGTCTGGTGAGTATGGCCTGCATACTCACCAGACATGTCACCAATTGAGCATGTTTGAGATGCTCTGGATCAACGTGTACGATAGCATGTTCCAGTTCCCACCAATAGGTATCTGTGACCAGCAGATGCATATCTGTATCCTCAGTCGTGTAAAGTCCACAACATTAGGGCCTAATGAATTTATTTCAATTGACTGATTTCCTTTATATGAGCTGTAGCTCAGGAAAATCTTTTGAAATTGTTGCATGTTGTGTTTATACTTTTGTTATTTTTCTGCTCTCTTTTATTAAATTAATCACAATTTTCTTTGTAACTTTGGGTAGAAAACCAATAGTTTCTGTTTATGATGGAAATAAATTGTGTGGTTATCCTCACAATTCAAGCCAGTCCACAATGAAAATAATTCACTTTATTCTTCTCTTAGGCTAAATCTGTGTCCAGGAAATGGCCCCTGTATGTGTTGTGTATTCCCCTTTGAAAAAGTTTGGGATTAGTAAGACCAGGGATGGGCAACTGGCGGCCCGTGGACCAATTGTTGAGCGTTAGGTGCAATTTTGAAATTTGGTTGTGCATCCAACAGTTTTTCTCTTATGTCAGTCACTGACAGTCACTCAATCAACCCATGTCAACAATTTATTTTTTTAGATTGGTAAATTAGTCTGACGGCCAGTTATCTAAACTTCTAGTAATCATGGTCGAATTACGGATTGGGCGGGTGTTCCATTGACTAACAATTGACTATCTCACTCATATCATATTAAAAACTGCAACAACAAAAAATCTCAACAATGTGGCCAACATTTTGAATTGTAGCTGTAAAACTGTAGGCCTTCATGACAAGTTCCAATCTTTTGTGTCCCCTCTATCAAAGTTGCGCTTCCCTGAGTTAGACCATTCCTGGTGAGCAAGCAAACCATTAGACTACAGCAGTTCGAATGGTTTCGATGGGTCTTCAATTGTAAAAGTCACAAACACACACAGTGTTGTAATGGTATTGGGTTGGGTCTAATGTTAAATGTCACTTATCACACAACATGTATAAAAACAAAACACAAGACTACCATGAAATGGTTTCTAATTGTATTTTTGTATTAGGGTAGTCACAATATTTAGTAACTGCCCATTTCTCCAGGAAATATTTGGCCTTATATGAGAATTGCACCATATGGAAAGCCCTTTCAGAGAGCTGCCACTTGTTGAACTATTCAAGGAGAGCTGGATTAAAGCATTAGGTTGCTAAGAGAAGGACAAACTAAATTGTTTTCATGGAAGACTGACTTGACTTGTGAGGATGACCACATAATATATTTTCATCATGAGCAAAAGCTATTGGTTTTCAACCCAAATTTGCAAAGAAAATGTTATGATCCATTTGATAAACACAAGAGACCAACAAAATGGATAAAAGTGTGTGGCAGTAGCAGGAACAGCGATATCTTGTGGTCAAAGCCTGGTACTTTCACACTAATCTTTGAGGAAAAATGCAATGGCAAATTTCAATGGCTACTTCAATTGCTAATTTCTTTAAACGGGGTGACATCAAGAAATTTACTGAGAATATATTACATAGTCTCACTAAACAATACTCCAAGCCACTTGGATTTGTTCCGAATCGAATGTTGGGTACTATACTATTTATTTAATTGAAATGGCCAATTAGCTTATTTAGAAACATTCCTGCAATATTATTTTAACTACAGAAACCATTTCAGAACAATCTGAGATGGTGGGTGACATGGCACGATTAATCTATCGTCTAATACTACTAGCGTAGCACATACTTCCTAAAGTGCACATCCACACTTTTAAAATCACAGCATCTAACGTAATGGAAAAATGCTCAGACGAAGGAGAAATGTGGTTTGAATCCCAGCCTTCAGATGGGGAAATTAGTGGGATAACAAAGACTCCTCACGGCGGGCACCAAACATGCCTAAGACCACTGATCTGTTGGAGCTTGTTGTTACATTCCTTGGGCACATGGGAGCATAACTTGGAGGCTGTTCAGAGGCACAGAAGGCCTGGCTGCTCCCTTCATCTGGTCTGGTCTGCAGTCCGCTCTCTCAGACTGTGTCCCAAATGGTACCCCATTCCCTATAAAGTGCACTACTTTTGAATAGAGCTCGATGGGCCCTGGTCAAAAGTAGTACTCCTATATAAGGTGCCATTTGGGATGCAGTCTCACTCCATTAGGCCTGCTGAGGAGACCAGAATGGAGACTCACGCCAACACTCAGTCAAAACACCCTTCATTACTTCCAGTGGTCCAACGGCCCTTGGCCTCTCCTCAGTGGAGCAGGCCTGACCTGACGTGATGAGTGAATGTTAGTGTTAGCCAGCCCTTAGTTCCAACTCTGTCAGAGCCACATTGCATCTCTCATATCGGCAACACTAGAGCTAACATCACCAGATTGATGGAAACACTGGGAAAGTTGTTTTTTTACTAGCTAGTCTCTGCCAGTAGATAAGGAGAGACAGTCAGATTCCTCACTAGAGGTTTTGGTGTCTCCTGCTGCGGTATAAAGTGAAAACATGCGGTGAGCACACGACCAAGCCTTCCTAATTATTTTGCCAAAAGTGGAGAGAGATGCAGCATTCTCTGATTAAAAACACAATTCGAATCAAACCACTCATCATTTATACAGAGGATGAAAAGGATGAAAAGAATGTATAATTAACTTTCCATTTGTTAGATATCTAACACTCCATTTGATCATCTAAAATAGTAACTATGTGATGTATTTTTCTATCTTGATTGCCTTTCTTTAGATCTCACCATGTGTATCATCCTCAGAAACAGTTTTTGATTTTACTTGGGTTGCTTTTCAAATGGCGCCCCTATTCCCTCTATAAAGTACACAACTTTTGACCTGTTCAAAAGTAGCGCACTATATTGGAAATAGGGTGCTATTTGAGACACAACTTGATTGGTCCCGTGTTTCAGATTGACAAGCAGCAGTTTGAGGAGACGGTGAGGACGCTGAACAACCTGTATGCTGAGGCAGAGAAGCTGGGAGGCTCGTCGTATCTGGAGGGCTGTTTGGCCTGCCTCACAGCCTACACAATCTTCCTCTGTATGGAGACACACTACGAGAAGGTGAGAGACCTTCACTAATCCACACAACTAGGGTTGCAAAATTCTCTTAACTTTCTCAAAATTCCCAGGTTTTCCCAAAATCCTGGTTGGAAGATTCCTGGAATCAGAAGAGAATAAGCAGCAAATGCAGAATGCTCCAAGCAGGATTTCTGGGAATTTGGGGAAACATACTGGAATTATGTAACTCTACACAACTTAATATGTGCTGACTACAAAGCTAGTGCTGACTAGGTAAAGCCAATGTGTTGTACAAAAATACACCCAAGGAATGCTTTGGAATTCTCTGAATTATATTGTGGACCAACACTCTAGAATAGATTGTAAGCCAGTCAGCAGCCATTTTCTGGAGTCAGAAAGAAATGCCCCCTCAGAAATTGCTTGATATTATAAGTGCGTTTTGATCCCATATTGAAGGCCTCTATTACTGTCATGTAATCCATCAAGATATTTGGTCAATGGGTTTAGCTTTCATGTTGCAAGTTAGTAATTTAGAATTAGTAAGGGGGAACACAAACTAGTACAGTGATCACATTTCATGGAAGTTGAAATGAGATGTGAGGTATTGATATTAATATGATTAATGGCAGAGTTAAAATGGCAGAGAGCAGTACAGCTCTAACAATAGCGCCCATACAAGCAGATATATACATAATCTAATATGTGATTTTAACATTTAGAGTGAGTATACTGTTACTACACAAAAGCATTTTTTCAGATCCAGCTCTACCGGTTGGCACATACAGTGGTTGCTCAACTAAAAGTTTTGTGATTATGCTGCGGTACTTAGAGGTCATTTGTGGTTTAGTACGGTACCATGCGTCACCACTTCATTGCTCCAGACCAGCGCAAAGGGGAGTTAGAGCACTAATTATGCTTTTGGGTCCTTCTGTGTCTCTGACAATGAAAGGGCGACAAAAACCTAAATAGAAACTGATAATTGTGCACGACTTCAGTATTACTTACTAAAACTGTTGTTGTACTACGGTCTAAGGCAGTGCAAGCTGTCTTGCTACAGATGCTGGTTCAATACCCATGCCGGCCTCGACTGGGAGACCGATGAGATGACTAGGTTTTTGGTTTCTCTTCCTCTAAAAACAGAAATAAATAATTCTAAATAACAAACTGGCTTTATTTAGAAATTAGTAGCAATGTCTCACCCCATGTTCAAGAATGGCCTTTTTCTCGCTCATTTTACATTATTTGAAAATGAAATAATCTCCAAAATATATATATTTTTTAAACAAATTGATTGAAAAATTTAGAATGATATAAAAGCCCCTTGGATATTCTCACAGATATATTATTAACCCTGTTATTGGCAGGACAATATATATCTGTCATGGCTCCCGAGGGCACACAATGGGATTGCCTTGCAGTTCTCCAGCTGTATCCACTGAAATTGCACGAGGTTCAAGGCACGAGGGCAAGGGATGGGCTGCAGAGCCACGCACAGAAGACAGACTGCCCATGGGGAACAGAGGAGGAGGAGGAGGAGGGAGGGTGGGTGGACCCCCACCCCGCCATACTGGGTAGCACAGAGCAACACTTTAAGGGGCAATGCATTAATAATGGCGCTGACTAGGGAAACGTTCCCGCTATTCTAGCAAGTAACTGGACAATAGACTTGCCTAGATGGAGGGTAGGGGGAGAATTCTATTGTCAAATGTATTTCTAAGTTACGTTCCAAGTTAAGTAGCATTATTATTATGTATCACATACGACCGTGATTGGGAGTCCCATAGGGCGGTGCACAATTGGCCCAGCGTTTCTCTCCCTCTAAATATAGAAATAAATGTTTTGGCCTTTACAAATATTATTTTGGCCTTACAAATATTTTTTTGGCCTTTATTCAGATTACAATTGCTCACTTTCGAAATAACCTCCAAAATATAATTATATATTATCAAGTTGATGGCCGGCACCTACATAAAGCTGATTGACTCACTCATTCATTGCTTTGGATCAAAATAAATAGTTTAGTTTATTAATTCGACCATTTAAAAAAATAAGCACACATAAAACTTGAAAAAGCCATACATGCACATGAATAAAATAATTGAGGATAACACACAATAGAGTCTGGGACTTATTTCCATTGTGGTCCTCTTGAGACAAGATGGCTAGACAAGATGGCTAGACAAGATGGCTAGACAAGATGGCTAGACAAGATCGAACACAGTATGGCAGTGAAATAATTAAACAAAAACAGAGAGGAAGAACATATATCTCATCATTCCATTAAGTACCAACATTCTTTCTGATAGTCTTTAATAAAGAAATGTTTTGGTTATCCTGACCTGGACACCGTGTACAGTATTATAATAGCCCATTATTAGAATCCTCCAATGTATGTGTAATTATTGGCGGAGTGTCACGTCATATTTTTCGATATAGTGTAGGTCTGCCATAGGCGACATGAGTCTCACTAGTGTTGAGTAATGTGCTGTTAAAAGTGGTGTAGGTGTTATTTGGTTAGACACAAATTATGGTGTAGAAATGTTATGCTCTTAGTGTAACCTTTATTTAACTAGACAGCCTACTCCTTCCTCCCCATCGTGGTATTGAACCCTGGCCTCCCACAAGCCCGCGCACGACACAGGGATTCTTTAGCTAAATAGCCCGGGACTGTGTAGCCTACTCCCGACCGTCACGTTGTACAGCGCCATATTTTCCGTTTCATCCTAACGGAAACCCAGAGGGTTTTTAGTTTTCCTTGAATATAAGCACCATAATATTAAGCAAATTAATTAAGCAAGTACCAGTCAAAAGTTTGGACACACCTACTCATTCCAGGTTTTTATTTTATTTCTACATTGTAGAATAATAGTGAATACATCACAACTATGAAATAACACATATGGAATCAGTTAAGAACAAATTCTTATTTAGAAGGACAGCCTACTTCCTCCCTGTCGGGGAATTGAACCCCGGTCTCCCGCGTGCCCGCACGACGCGGGGATTCTTTAGCTAAGTAGCCCAGCACTGTAGCCTACTCCTGACCGTCACTTTGTACAGCACCATATTTTCCATATCATCTTTACGGAAACACAGAGGTTTTTCTTGGAATAGAAACACCATAATATAAATCAAATGAATTAAGCAACATTTCTTAAAATCAGTACCATATAGTATGTTCTTACAAAAAAATGTTTAAAATTCTCTAGTACAGCCACTATTGAAGGCTATAAAATGCTTCTCAAAGATGCCCTCTGGTGGTCAAACTAGCAATAACATTAATGGCACCAGTGGTTGGCACTTAAATAACGTTCCATAGAATTCTGCGGCACCACGCAAGCTGTGATGCACTACGCTGCAATTTTTACAGGACGGACCACTGCACAACCATATAGGAATTTATTTATTCCTGTGATGCATTGACTTAGGCTCCTCGTGGGAGTCATATGAAATCAAAAGTATTTATAAAGCCCTTTTTACATCAGCTGATGTCACAAACTGCTTATACAGGAACCCAGTCTAAAACCCCAAACAGCAAGCAATGCAGATGTAGAAGCACGTTGGCTAGGAAAAACTCCCTAGAAAGGCAGGAACCTAGGAAGAAACCTAGAGAGGAACCAGGCTCTGAGGAGTGGCCAGTCTTCTTCTGGCTGTGCTGGGTGGAGATTATAAGAGTACATGGCCATTAAAACCAGATCGTTCTTCAAGATGTTCAAATGTTCATAGATGACCAGCAGGGTCAAATAATAGTCACAGTGGTTGTAGAGGGTACAACAGGTGAGCACCTCAGGAGTAAATGTCAGTTGGCTTTTCATAGCCGAGCATTCAGAGGTCGAGACCGCAGGTGCAGTAGGGTGAGAGAAGGAGGGAGAGAGAGAGAGAGAGGGTCGAAAACAGCCGTTCCGGGACAAGGTAGCACGTCCGGCTAACAGGTCAGGGTTCCATAGCCGCAGGCAGAACAGTTGAAACTGGAGCAGCAGCACGACAAGGTAGCACGTTAGCACATCTGGTGAACAGGTCAGGGTTCCATAGCCACAGGCAAAACAGCAGAAACTGGATCAGCATAGAGAGAGGGTGCATACTTAAGTTCACACAGGACAACAGATAAGACAGTAGAGTTTCACCAGATAGGACAGACTGACCCTAGCCCCCCCCTGCACATAGACTATTGCAGCATAGATACTGGGGGCTGAGACAGGAGGGGTGAGGGGACACTGTGGCCCTGTAAGACGATACCCCGGACAGGGCCAACCAGGCAGGATATAACCCCACCAACTTTACCAAAGTACAGCCCCCACACCACTAGAGGGATATCAACAGACCACCAACTTACTACCCTGAGACAAGGCTGAGTATAGCCCATGAATATCTTCTTGACCGCACGAGCCTGAGGGAGAACATAACCGGACAGGAAGAGAAGATCACGTCAGTGACTAAACCCACTCAAGTCGAGTGTAACGGAAAAAAGCTTGGTACGACGTGATGCACCCCTCCTAGGAACAGCATGAAAGAGCACTAGTAAGCCAGTGATTCAGCCCACGTAATAGGGTCAGCAGCAGAGAATCACAGGGGAAAGAGGGGAGCCGGCCAGGCGGAGGCAGCAAGAGTGGTTCGTCACTCCAGTGCCTTGCCGTGCACCCCAATAAGAAATACGTGTTATATCCCATTAATCTCTCCTTCCTCCTGATTTGTGCCAGTGTTAATTACATCAACACTTTTTTAGGACGAAAAATACGTCAACCACCTATTTTTCCTTATTAAAACTATAATGATGAAGAGACGAGATGCCCCGGAAAAAAACAAAGTATTGCAAATTACTTTTCATTTTAGTCAACGAAAATTCCACGTCAGAATAATGGGCATTAATTTGACATGAAGCTCCTTTTCATTTTTTTGTCCAATCATAAGCATGCATGAAGTATGTGTCATGTCAATTCTGACAATGAGAGGATTGCATCTTTCATTTGTGCGGTCTGATTGAGCTGATCTGCCCAGCTCTCCCACACAGATCCCTGGCGGTCACTTCCGTCACTTGTCAATCTTTTGAACTGATGCAAAGCCAGGATACCTCAACTAGAGACCATGTTTACTCTCTTACTTTCATGTAGGCTATTTTTGCTTTAATCACATTAGAAGCTCTGTTTCCCATGTGCGCTGTTATTCATTCATCTATGTTGCCGTTGTGGTCCGCAAATACGAGCTGCAGTTGCTTTTTTCCTATGGCAAAAACAAATTAGTTAAATATTACGAGTAGAGTAATACTTCTGCCATTTTTGCAAAGCTCAAATTCTCTTCTGTTCAAGGAAACCACTGTTATTTACCACCTTGATTATGATGGGGAGAAAATCTGAGCTGTAAATTGTTTCCAAGATGGCGTAGCAGTTAGACGTCTTTGTCCTGTCGTGTCCCTTGTATATATATTTTTATATATTTTTCTTCGCATATCGTTTTAAATATTTTCCTAAAACTCAACTTCTAAATACTCTCCTGCAACCCGCTTCACCCAATGTGGAGTGGATCTGGTTTTTTCCTAAAGTATTTCTATTTACTTCGGATCTGGAATCCCTCAACTGAAGCTAGCCAGCTAACTAGCTACCAGCTATCAGTCAGCAAACCACTGCTAGCGGTTATCAGCTAACCTTTAGCTTGGAAAGCTCTCGACAGTTCGTACAATGTGACTCAAACCAGAGCATAATGGACCTATTTTTCTCTCCATATCCCCGGATTCCTACCGCAAACTCTGAACCTTTTCATCTGGATCTTCGATCTAGCTAACTGCAATCCCGGGTGACTACTCCTGGCTAGCGTTTCCATCCCGGAGCAAGCACCAATTAGCCTGAAGCTAGCCCGGCTTGGGCTCCTGGGCTACCACCAAAGCCCACTCCTGGGCTACAATATCCGGACCCCTTCTACTGCCGGTACTGGGCACGGAACCCCACCGATCCTCTACGACTGGAATACCGTCATAATCTGCCCGAGGATTCCAACAGGCCCCTCAGGCGCGACGTCCGCGGAAGGCCCATTCTGCTAACCGCGGCCTGCTAGCTATCTAGAGCTACTTGGAACCCTAGTAATCCACGACTGGTCTATTGACGTCACCGCACGAGGAGGCGAAAACAGACTTGCCTCCATCGCGACGTCCCCCAAAGGCCCTTCTGCTAAATCAAATCAAATGTATTTATATAGCCCTTCGTACATCAGCTGATATCTCAAAGTGCTGTACAGAAACCCAGCCTAAAACCCCAAACAGCAAGCAATGCAGGTGTAGAAGCACGGTGGCTAGGAAAAACTCCCTAGAAAGTCCAAAACCTAGGAAGAAACCTAGAGAGGAACCAAACTATGTATATTCAACCAAAACTATGTATGACAAGGTAAGTTGGAAAACTGAAAAAGTTTTTTATTCTTATTGTCTCTTTTCAGGTTTTGAAGAAGATTGCTAAGTTCATCCAGGAGCAGAATGATAAGATCTATGCTCCACGAGGTCTGCTCCTCACTGACCCTATTGAGAGAGGCCTCCGAGTTGTATCCTTCTTCAGAAAGCAGTGTGATAGCCATTAAAGTAACGTGTCTAGAAAGGTAACTCAGACTTTCATCCAAAATGGCACCCTTTGAAGGGCACTACTTTGTAAAGTAGTGCACTATATATTGGGAATAGTGTGCCTTTGGAATGCAGCCTCAATATGTGCTACGTTCACGGGATAAACAAGGTACTATATTTAGAATTAGAAGATCAGAAAATAAGTGTTGTGCTTTTTTTCAGTGATATTTCCTTTATGCGTTTCTTAGGTTTCGTCATGCAGGCTGATGTATATTTAAGTCAGGGCTGGGCTAGCTCCATGTTGATGTGTGCTGTGTAGTACTAGTTAGAACAATGAAGTTTCACATTGACCTGCTGCTGGTGTGTGACCGTGTTGGTATTTGGTGTTTCCACATGTGCATCCCAAATGGCACCCTATTCCCATTACAGTGCGCTACTTTTGACCAGAACCCCATAGGGATTAGGGTGCCATTTGGGACGCATTACCCAGGGCTCTGTGTGGTGTGCTCCCCTCTCGAACCCCTGCCTGTAAATGGAAACCAGGAGTCTGGGCAGCTCACAGTGGTACCCTGTAATAATACCAGATAAAAGTTATATTTAATCAATTTCATCTGCTCAAAATCAGAGGGTGCAGAAATGGTCTACGTTCTCCAAGTGTATGGGGTGCAGCCTGAGTGACTGACTCAACATCCAAAATGAATTGTACTGAGGGCTGGAGCAGGCAGTGAAATATGACTGAAATCGTTTACAGCTGAGGACCTCCTGAATGATTTCATTGTCTGCATCCCAAATGGCACCGTATGGGGCTCTGGTCAAAAGTAGTGCACTATTTAGGGAATAGGGTGTCATTTGGAAAGCAGACCTTGGTTTTATGGCGACCTCCTGGATTATTTCTCCAGCACTGCAGAGCTGCTGATTTTGGCCTGGGAGCGGCTGTGATAGCAGAGTGGAGATTGACAGGAATGTCACACCTGCCCTGTTTCCCCCCATGTCTTCTCAATGCACCTGAACAAGTAATGTCTGCATTTTTGAGTGTCTGATTTGATGTTTTGACTATTGCTGCCCAAGTGCTTTACTCACAGCAGTATGCCTCTGTAGATGTCATATTTTAGAGGAATTCTGCATTGCCTTTAACTAAACATGATCAAGGTTGAAGTAACCATCTTTGAAGACAGGAGCCTGGGCAGATAAAATCTACAGTACTATGGTGAGTTTCAAGACACGGTCATGTCACACAGGATGTGTACAACAGATTGCATATGCCTCGTATTCATGGCCGTTCTGTATTACTTTCCAAATTACTCTGGAGCAAAAAAACTGCTCAAAGGGTGAAATCTATAAGTATTTGAGTAGTGAGTGCGTGAGAGCAATTTCTTTAATCTAATGATGGATAGATGTGGCATGTTATTGAATTGAAATATGGCTGCTCTTGCTTTCCAAGACTGAAATTTATATTCTTCTTGGTTTCACCCCATGCTGTTACGAAAATCATTGAGACCAAGTCATTGTCCCACAGCAATTTGTATTTACTCTCATGCTGTGCAGTTCCCATCTACCATGCTCTCTACAGTATCACGCCTCTCCGTTATGGGTTTCGAACATCGGAGAGTTAATTAAAATGTACTGGCAGACAGCACAGGGTTTTTCTCCCAATGTATTTCAAGAGGACTACATGTGTCATGAATCTATTCGCCTCAATCAAGCACATCTGTCCGCCTTGTGTAGGTTATTGCATATGACAAAGAACATCATTTCCCCCATTTAAGATCAACTATTTTCAACAACAAGTGTCACGCTGCGAAACTGTTTGCGAACTCTTAATGACAATGTCTCAACCTGGTGTTTTTCAACAGACATTTCAGTCACGCCAAACCCAAACTGTCTCTGATAATGTTCTACATGAAGAGAGAGCAACAATTCTTTAATGGATCTGCTGAAGAACATGGCCCTAGTTGTTCATCAAGTGCTGGTTCAGCTCTGGCCTGGTGGAACAAAGTGCATACATGGGTTATTATTTTCATTAGAAATTCCTGACGGGCACCTCTATACATGTATTTGTGAGGAATGTAAACTGCTCTTTTATAAGTAGCTGTTGAGAGAAGTCCGTTGGACTGTTGCCATGGTCTTTTAGGCAATCTGTCCTTCCGTCCGTGCAGCAGGCCCACTGGAAAGGCCCAATGTGAAGTGTTGCGATAGCATTGTCCCGCTACTCTGCTGCATGCTCTTCCTTACATAGCAGAGCAGAAGGCCCCGATGGCGGACCTCAGCGGACCTGTTGTGGAATTTCACTGTTCGGGGTGAAGTGTGTGATGAATGGTCCTCTGGTGTAATTGCACTAGACCGCAGTGTAGGAAAACAGGCGTTCAGCAGTTAATGGTTTCAAAATGAGTCATTAACAGACGGCGGTGCCAAGTCTATCTCCCTATGCTCCTCCACCACAGTGCTCACTATTCAGGAGCAGGACCAATGCACTGTGTGTTGTACTGGTTCTTCCGGGTGCCAACCTGCCAGCACACTGATTGGCACTGCTTAAGAGAGCGGGCACCTGGACTATCTTGACCTTCAATTCATTAGTCTTTGGAGAGAATAAATGCTGTCAATTGTGAATATGTGAAAGGGTTTATGATATTTAAAATAAAGATACATGTTTTCTCTGAAGAACAACTTTGAAATGACTGAATAGCTTTGATATAACAGAACTTGATGATACAGTCAGGTAGTAACTAGTGCACATTGTTGAGCACGGTGATGTATGATGGTGGGTGTTTAGAGCCATAGAGATGAGTAGCTAGCTAACTGTGACATTTCTTTGGCAGATCCCCAAAAATAAACTATGGCTTCACTAAAAACGTCACTAAAGTTTATCTGCATCATACTGGCTGCCGTTTTGTCTTAAAAAATAATAATATTCCTGCTGTTTAAGGGTGTTTTTTTCTCACTGACCTTCTCACTTTTGGCAGATCCCAGACTGACTGGACAAGAGCTCTTGAGGGGCTGGTTCTATCTGGTTCTGGCTCTGCTCAGCATCACCTGGGGCCTCATTTATCAAAGGTGCGTTCACACAAAAAAATAGTCTAAACCTTGCGTATGCCAGTTTTCCCTCGAATGTGGGTATTTGTCCATTTTGAACTTGAAGGGAAAGTGTGCTTATCTCCACGGAAATCTCAGACCAGCCGTACGCACAACTTCTAGTGGTAGATCAACATGTATCGCAAGCAAATATTGTTATTTTGAGAAAAAATATAGGTGTTTGATGCACAAGAATTATAATAATGGTAGGCTAATAAAATCATAAAGGCCTAATGATAGAGCAGATGCATTTGCCGTTGGTAAGGAGATCACATAGTAGCATGTAGCCTAATGCGTCTCTTTTACTTGTATTATAAAAGCCTAAATTATAATCATATAGCAGGACATGTCTCTCCTTTTCCACTCTTAGCGGCGTTGGCGGAAAGAGGATCAAAAGTAAATAGACCGGTAGCCTATTTAAATTTGACAGTGTGTAGGATACAGTATTGCCACATCATAGCCTATTTCAATTCAGAGCCTATGCCAAGGCAGGAGATAGAAACAGATAGAAACATCATCTACTTCAAAATATTGAACAGGAATTAGTATTTTCCATAGAAGTGTGTTGTAGCATTTACTTTTGAGCTGTTCGAATAGGAAATCAAACTTTCAGAATGTGCTACCAGTGTTTGGCAATCTCTATAGGCGGCATGCATTTTTTGTTTGAAAAAGGTAAGTATTCTGCCCTCAGCTCTACATAAAAGTGATAAAATTGGCCATTGCACTTTCTTTTAGAATCTGTCATGGCCCAGTTCCAACATCTCCAAATCATACATCAAATGAGGGTGTTTTTATTACCATAAAAGGTAACAAAAACGTTCGTATATGTTGTGTGCAGTAGTTTGATGAATCCCAATAATTTAGTTGTGCATGCAAATCCTAGCATCCCCCCGTACGGCAGAATTTAGTGAGAAATGTACGCACGGTTGATAAATGAGGCCCCTGGTCCTGGGTAGGTGGGACCACCACCGCACCTCCAGACTGAGGACCACCTGAAACTTTAGCCTGCAGAACATCATACCAGCCCTCCTGGCTCCCATCCAGGATCCACATCTACTTTCTGACTACTGCGTCTCTACAATCTCCCCTGTACTCGACTCCCTCACACTGTTCTATACTCCACTCAACTAACGCATGTACAGTATATGATGCTGGGGCTGTATTACACATTCAAATCCTAAAGGCCCCTCTAAAGTGAAATAAGATACGATTTGACAGTTAGGTTGTTTTCTGTAATACATCCCCAGACCCCTAATCTTCTAAAAATGTATTTCCTATCTCTGTATTTATAATCATTTACTTACTGCATCTTAAGTCTGTTTACTTTTGCCTGTACAGAGATCGCTTGCTTTACAAAACCAAATGGCCCAAATTATGCTTGCATTCTTCTTGCATGTTGCGTCAATGCTCAGATGGTCCTTTTGTAAAACGTAAATGTGCCGTGCACAGTGTTTGTTTGGTGACTACTGTTCATTTTGCCGTGCGTTGATTGACTTGTTTGTATGTGTGTGGGTAGGCTATGTCTAGCTATGTAAGCACATTTGATTGCCTTCAAGTGAAGCGTTAGGCCGAGAAGTGCTCTTGTTTGTCTCCAGTGCCTGTAGTTTCTGTGAAGATTGCCTCTGTCAGCTCAGTCGGTTCAGGTCAAGTGTATCTTAGCATACTATTTTAGCAGCCATCTTATTTAGCTTATCCTAACTTTTGCTCGCTTTATTTTCGGCAGCAAGCATGTTAAAAATCGAAGACGATTCCTAAACAACCTCAACTTCTTGATTTCTTTGTTTTTGTAGCGATCAATTGTATGAATGAAGGACATTAGATTGTTAACTTTTGGTGATGATATAGATAAACATTGACAATACGTGGGTTAAATACAATGATTAATATAAACCCTGGATTGCTGATGTATTGGTGTATTGGCCAATGAAAGGCTTTGAAGCCAAAGGTCGGCCATAGTGGCACTCCTCAGAAGAAGCTGTTTTCAATTAAATGTATCGAAGACAAAATTACATGTATTTAAGTATTTTTTTATTGTAGTGGGGACGGTAGCATTAGAACTTTATATTATACTTTGACAAATGTTTTTATATATACAGTACCGGTCAAAAGTTTGGACACACCTACTCTCTCAAGGGTTTTTCATTATTTTTTTACTATTTTCTACATTGTAGAATAATAGTGAAGACATCAAAACCATTAAATAACACATATGGAATTATGTAAATCAAAATATATTTTATATTTGAGATTCTCAAAGTAGCCACCTTGATGGCAGCTTTGCATACTCTCAACCAGCTTCACCTGGAATGCTTTTCCAACAGTCTTGAAGGAGTTCCCACAAATGCTGAGCACTTGTTGGTTGCAACTCATCCCAAACCATCTCAATTGGGTTGTGGTCAGGTGATTTGTGGAGGTCAGGTCATCTGATGCATCACTTTCCTTCTTGGTCAAATAGCCCTTACACAGCCTGGAGGTGTGTTGGGTCATTGTCCTATTGAAAAACAAATGATAGTCCCACTAAGTGCAAACCAGATGAGTTGGTGTATCGCTGCTTTAAGTGTGCCTTGAATTCTAAATAAATCACTGACAGTGTCACCAGAAAAGCACCATCACACCTCCTCCCCCATTCTTCATGGTGGGATCCACACATACGGAGATCATCCGTTCACCTACTCTGCGTCTCACAAAGAAGGCAGTTGGAACCAAAAATCTCAAATTTGGACTCATCAGACCAAAGGACAAATTTCCACCGGTCTAATATCCATTGCTCATGTTTCTTGGGCCAAGCAAGTCTTCTTATTATTGGTTTCCTTTAGTAGTGGTTTCTTTGCAGCAATTTGACCATGAAGGCCTGATTCACAGAGTCTCCTCTGAACAGTTAATGTTGACATGTCTGTTACTTGAACTCAGTGAAGCATTTATTTGGGCTGCAATTTCTGAGGCTGGTAACTCTAATGAACTTATCCTCTGCAGCAGAGTTAACTCAGGGTCTTCCCTTCCTGTGGAGGTCCTCATGGGAGCCAGTTCCATAATAGCGCTTGGTGGTTTTTACGACTGCACTTAAAGACATTGTCAAAGATTGACATTTTCCAAATTGACTACTTTGTGTGTGGCTACTTTGAAATCTAAAATATATTTTGATTTGTTTAACACTTTTTTGGTTACTGCCATATGTGTTATTTCATAGTTTTGATGTTTTCACTATTATTCTACAATGTAGAAAATAGTCAAAATAAAGAAAAACCCTTGAATGTGTAGGTGTGTCCAAACTTTTCTCTGGTACTGTATATATTTGTATGTTTCATAATTATTTTTTATGTTTAGCTTACATAATGTAATTTTAAAGTATGCTTTACGGAGTCTGTAATGGAATAAATGTGGCTAAAACTAATTTGGACTTTTCTACAGCTTCCAAAATATTTTTTTTACCATGGTTGGGGTGTCAAGATGGAGGTGTGGTGGCTTCAAAACAGCTCCTTGTCAGTCATCTAGTTTATAAGTAATTGGTTAAATTTGACATTGCTCCATGGAATTACATCCATTTCATAATGTGTTTTGAATGTTAAATGCTGAGTTTTTTCTGTCTGACTGAAATCTGTTAGTGCTATATTACAGATAATGTAACACTACAGAAATGTCCAACTATAGATTTTATGGAACATTTTGAGGTAGGTTATAATGAAAGTCAGATGACTTATTCTCATATATTGTAAATATTATTTCAATGTATTCTGAAAATGGCAATGTTGAGCAAAATGAAAATGTATTTAATTTGGCCTTTTTAATATTAAACTCATTAATTTGATAAATTAGTATACCTTTTTATATGTTTTTTTTTTGTTGGTTCAAATGCAAACTGTTTCTTAACTTGTGAATTGTATCATAATAAATCAAAACGTATACTTCTTCTACACTTCTGGATGATGCAGAAAATCATTTGGATGTTTTAGCTTAAAGGGGCAATTCCACAGTTGAAACAATAACAAAGTGTGTTCCCCACCACTGTTTCAGTAAAAAGCTCAAATTCATAGACAGAGCTATAGTGGTTAGAGCGTTGGGCCAGTAACCGAAAGGTTGCTAAATTGAATCCCTGAGCTGACAAGGTGAACATCTATCGTTCTGCCCCTGAACAAGGCAGTTAACCCACTGTTCCTAGGCCGTCATTGTAAATAAGGATTTGTTCTTAACTGACTTTCCTAGTTAAATAAAGGTTGAATAAATAAAAAAAATCTTAAAGGATTGACAATTCATAACATCAAAAGTATAGTTTTAAACATGTGCAGTGTTTACATTTACAAACTTGGAGTAAAAGCTTATATTTTGGGTTCTGATGGGGTACGACAGTTGAACTAAGTTCATGAGATATTTATTAGTTATACTCTTCAAGAATCAATGGGTACATATTATGAATTAATACGTCCAAAAATGAATGTTGCAACTTCAATTTGTACACGAACTGTATGATAATCTGTAATAGAAATGATATCTGTAAATGTACATATTCACGTCTTCTTTTAGGACAGTACATTCGACTGAGATTGGCCCTCTTCATCAATCCAATAGTAGCATGGATGCACAAGCACTGGTTTCACACAGCCTGTGTGTGTGTGTACTGATGTCTGGTCAGAGTGGTTTTTTTTAGAGGGAAAAGTTGCAATTTAGGGGCTTGAAAAACAGGACTTCCCAGAAAGCTGCTTTCAGTTCCAGGTAATATATTCTCTTGTCCACAAGATTTATAGAGGAGGACCAGCCTGACTAAATCTCCCAGAAAGTAGTAGTATTTCTCACCGTTAAACTAAATATTCCCAGAAAAGTCATTCTGGGTATAACTAAGGAGGTGAAGCAATTTCGAGTAAGATTGGACAAAGGGACACAGTCAGCTTCCCAAATGGCACCCTATTTTCTATGTAAGCCTATGCTCTGGTCAAATGTACTGCACTACATAGGGAATAGGGTGCCATTTAGGATGCTGGCACAGAGATAGGACTTTCCCATGAACTCTGAGGTTACTCTTGACCGTAAGAGAAATTAGACCCAATCACCTGTTCTGGTTCCCTGTCCTCTCTCAGGCTGAGCCTGAGAAAGAGACTGCTGAACCATCCCCTTCAGTTTTAGCACGCACAGAATCTATTCAGCCAAGCCTCGCATAATTAACCTTTTATCACATGAATGCAGCTCTTTGTTACCTCATAGAGCAGAAGGAGATTTTCCCTGGCCCAAGTGTGTCTAGTCAACCGAATGTCTGTCGTTACCCACTGAACTCCGTCTCAAGTTACCTGTGACATTCCCCCTTCTGGTGGCACAGCACGGTAGGTGGTCCTTCCTCCCTGGTTGCAAAACAAGCCAGACTTTTTTTGTGTGTGTGTGTGTGTGTCACAAACGTGTGGTTGTTGCGTGCATGTCTAGTGTGTGTATTTACTTGGTGGAGACATTCTGGTTTGGGGTTTCCGGTCTTCAGATGGCTCTTGCTACCATTATCCGCCCTGGTGGGAAGACGTGGATTAATAGAGAGACTAGCTACAGTACATCAGGGTAATGGGTGGTCTTGGTAGATGGTAAGGGATTAAACAACCACTTGGATATGTCGCCTGCCTGCGCCTCTAACATCTAATCAGTCTGGAGGACTAAAAACTAAAAGTGTCAGAGGGGGTGTTAGGTGTGTAATTGATGGTCCTGGATGAATCCCATCTTCCAGGGTAGCAGGCTATGAATTGCTGAGGCTAGCTGCTACATCTATATGTGTGTCCCAAATGGCACCCTATTCCCTTTATAGTGCACTAGGCAACTTTGACCAGGGCCCATACTGCTCTTGTCAAAGGTAGTCTACTATATGTGCAATAGGGTGCCATTCGGTACACAGGCTCTGCTTTAGACCTGGAGCATTTGTCTTAACCAGAAAAGCTGCTTCACAGTCTTCTTAACAGCAGCCATGCGGCTGCTGGCGATTAACCTTATTAGTCCTGCTGCTGAGTAATACAGGGCTGCTTACATTAGCACAGGAGACAGTCCAAACAAAGAGCAATGAGGCCTGGATTTACTCCAACCAATGACAACAGGAAGTCCATCTCTAGTTTTCACTGAACACCAGTTACCCAAGTGAACAGCTCCAATTTAAGTGCATACAATGCTCTTACAAAGCTGTTTTAGTGCAGAAAGTCAAACTATTGTAGTACTTCAAACTCATTCTGACATTTGCCTTAAGGACTATTATGTCCGTTGTGGTTCAGTTGATAGGGCATGGCACTTGCGAATGTAAATGTAGAGTAACTGTATTGCTCACCTCTTTAGGTATAGCACAATGCATAATTCCCTAACAAAAGGCATGGATACATACATGATAGAATTAAATTAGTTGTGAGAATGTTGCTGATGCCACACAGAAAAAAAATGTCACTCCTGTTGAACTACTGCAATGTAGATGTTAAAGGACATCCCTTGGCCATACTGTAGGAGTGATAGGAACGTCAGCAGAGCAATGAAGAACAAACTGTAGTGTGTGTGTAAATGTAACAGTACTCTTCTTGCGTTGTGTACAATCATCGACACGAACTCCAACTTGTAGCACCAGTCATGGAGCTTTATTCTGATAGAAACAGCACAAAATTGCACGTCATGCAATGCACAGTTCACCATCCAACTCTGCACGTGATGCACTGTACAAAATACACCAAAAAACGCTGCATCTTATGTGTGATGTTCGAATAACATTTACAAACAAATTGATATAAATTGTACATTTAAATCATCACTTGGGAGTATAGAAATCACTTTTGACAGTGCAGTGCTTTTGCAACCAACAAATTACCGCTGGTTTGGTGCTTGTTCACTGGGACGATTCTAATGAAATATCCTCCCTGGTAAGCAAGCTACGCAAACCAGCCAATAAGATGCCATGTTGAGTAGGTGAAGGCAAGACAAAACTATAACCAAAAACCCATTGGCTTAACAATAAAGTGGCAAGGGGAATCACCACCTTGTTACACTCCCCCCTACTGAATTCCACTTGCAAACTAAACAAATAAAAATACCAAACTGCACTGTGCAAACATATCAGGAACAAAGACACAACATATGTACCGAATAATCCAGAGGGAGAAAAAATCAACTATAGATATATTTTTATACCTAATAGAGAAAACTAAAAGGTAAAGCTGTGTATATCGAGGATGCAGACCTTGCTTTAAAACAGTCACTAAATATTCCAGTCATTAGACTATTCTCCATGAGAATTAGAGTGAAAAAGTGGTGGATCAATCCCCTTAGCCCTCATAGGTAAACATGCCTGTTACATGTTAAGTACACTCAGTGACTTTAAAACATGCAAGTAAACGACCATAAGAGACTCTATCATATCCGTCACATTACCATCCTGCAACCTCTGATCACGGTCACAATGATGTAAAAGCAAAACAAATAAAAGATGTCAATACCATTGACCCTCTATTCAAATATTTAACCTTCAAGAGTGAACTTTCTGCGGATTCATCATCTCAATCAGTCTTGACACTGATTTAAATAGTCTTCCTGCCCTTGACCTGTACTGTTGCAATAGTGGGTCTGTCAACACAGTCAGTGCGTAACTGATCAGGTAAGGAATGGTCTGCGTTTGGTAGGTCAGGACGGATATCGTAAGCAGACTGGTCAATTAGCTCACTCACTACACTGTTACGGTCTCGGTCAGATTCTTGAAGACTCTCTGATCGAGGCAGACCTTCCAGCTGCAGTATATCATCCACAGAATCCAAAGGTGGAATATCCTGAGCATCCAAGGATCGCACATCACCCTCCAGGCTTGTGTCACCTGTTCCTTCAGAAGGCAACTCCGACACCCACACATTTGTTCTGTACTCAGCATCATCATCCACTGCAGTGTCCATGGCAGCTGAGACCACAAGGCTGTCATTCATGTCCACAGACTCTGTTAATCCAGACATGTCTGTTCCATCATCAACGGCAGCATGGGGAAGAGGAAGAAAGTTGACTGGCATTATCAGGTTGCAATGTACCGGCTTCTCCTGTCCAGTGCTGTTCTGAATCTTTAAAGTGTGACTTGACAGCATTCAATCCAGTGACAAGGTAGACAGTATCCTCCCAACGGTCAACGAGCTTCCGCTTTCCTCGCTCCCCCTTGTTAGCCAGCAATACTCGATCCCCAATCTCCACTGGTGCTCCTCTGACTCTTCTGTCAAAGGTCAGCATGCCTCTTCAACTGCTTCGCTGCAGATGCCTGTGCTGCATTCATGGCTTTCAGATCTCTCCTCAAAGACTGAACAAACTGGTCATAGTCGACAACTTCTGGGTTCTCTATGACAGAGCCAAAGACTATGTCAACAGGCAGTCTTGGCGTCCTCCCAAACATTAGCAGGAAAGGGCCTGTGGTCTCGTGGATTGTACAATTGCACGCAAACGTGAGTGACTTCAGCGCCTGAGGCCATCTGTGCCTTGCTCTCGTCGGCAGGGCCCATTTCCCAACGTCATATTCATCCTTTCGCAGGACCCGTTCCCCTTCGGATGGTACTGTGTGAGACTTCTGAACACCTGCAACACTCAACAGTTCGGCTATTAAAGCGCCCTCAAAGTTGGCTTCTTGGTCTGAGTGTATAGGCGAGGCATCCCGTAGACACAGAAATAGTTGTTCCACAACTGATGAGCTACTGACTGGCTCGGACACAAGAAGGTATGAGCCAATTTGGAAAAGTGGTCAGTAACAACGAGCACATCCAAGGACTTGTTTGAAGAATCTTCTGCAGACCAGAAGTCTATGCACACTAGTTCAAGAGGCTCAGTTGTTATTATGCTCTCAAGAGGAGCTCTTGCTTCCGGATCAGGGGTCTTGCTCACCACGCATCTCCTGCAGCACTTCACATAAGCTTTTACCTTCCTCTCCAGGCCATGCCAGAATAACCTCTGTCTTGTCAGGTAGACTGTTCTCTGTTGGCCCTGGTGGCCAGCTTCATCATGGACACCCTTCAACACCATTGCTTTTACGGAGGCTGGAACCACATACAGATACGTTTTCCACTTTGTAACCACATTCTTCGAAACACGATACAGTACACACATCTTCATGGTCAACTTGTCCCAACTTCTGAGAAGACACACAACCTCAACACTCACATGGGCACGCTCTCTCCGGGATGGTCTTCTCCCCCTCTCCACAAAGAAGATGACTCTGCTGATCACGTTGTCATCACGCTGCTTACTCATAGTAGTAGGTTGTGTGGCAGAACATCAACATCGGTCTGCTCTGATGGTATAACAGCCTGTGGAAGCTGTGGCAACAGCAGTGCATGTGAGCCCACTTCACCCACCCAGCATCTGTGTGAATGAAGAACAGCTGCAACTTCATGTCTTGATAAAGCACCAGATGGGGGGGTCAACAGTAGTCTGACAGCTAATGACCACTTCTTCAGAGTCAGAGGCTTTGTCAAAAGGGTGGCTGGACCAGCGAAACACATCTTGCACTGTCTGTGCGCACAGCGTTAGCTTCAGCTAGTAAGGTCTCGTATGGGACCCTTGTCAGGCGATGGAGTGCAATGGGTCGTACGAAGGGCTCTCTGCTCAAAGCATCTGCAACAACATTTATTTTTCCAGGGATGTCCTTGATGTCAAACTCGTACGGTGCCAGCTTGGCGACCCATCTCTGTTCACAAGCATCAAGCTTTGCTTTGGTCAGAATGTATGTCAGAGATGGGACTCGAGCCTTTAGATAAATCAACGGAGGGATTTCTGCGTATGCCCACTTTAACAACATCGCGGGCCCTTCCCATAACCTCAACTGCTTGGTCCATCACAGATACGCCCCTCTTACGCATGTAAACCATGACTATATCCTCCCACTCATGCACTGTGCACTTTTCAGAGCCATCCCCCCGAAAGTACACCGGTTCCCTGATATGACTTCAATACCAGGTTCAGGCCTGACACATCCATACCCCTAGAGCTGCATGCATTCCCCATAACATTGTCCCCAACATGTCCAAGAATTGCATTTGACCCCAAACAGGAGGAAATGTTCTCCCCAATGGAATGACCAATCTGCTGTACTATGTCTGCTATGAAACTATCATTAAAACCCTCCAGTTTAGGCATAGGTGTAGAATAAACTGGAATTTTGGCTGAACCCCTACCAACAGATGGTGACAGATTAAATGTTAGGAAACCCCTACCTCTCCCAACACCTTCCATTTTAACAATGGGAAATCAACACACTAATAACAAATTTAAATAGCAAAGTATATATATTTTTTAACCTCATGTCAAAATCTAACCTATATCTAGTACACTGGTAAAACTCACCCTACTTATATCAGATATACGTTAGAATTGCAAATAAACAAATAACACAAAAGTTATATCGTTTATCTGTGGAGTCTCAGCCAGAGAAATCATCAATTTCGATAATTAAAACGCTGCAGTAGCGCCCTCCTGTGGCAAAATGCGATATCGCCATAAACTGCACCAGCAACGTCTTATTGGATTCTTCAACGGCAATCACGGCGAAGTTCTGGGATGGAAATACAGCGACAGATGATCCGATCCAGAAGAACGGTCACGGCACCACTGTAACAGTACTCTTCTTGCGTTGTGTACAATCAATCATCGACACGAGCTGCAACTTGTAGCACCAGTCATGGAGCTTTATTCTGATAAACAGCACAAAATTGCACGTCATGCAATGCACTGTTCACCATCCAACTCTGCACGTGACGCACGCTGGTTTGGTGCTTGTCCACTGGGCAATGTAGTTAACAAAAAATAAAATAACAATTACAATATACAATATAATATTTTGAACAATGTACCTGATAGAAACAGCACAAAATTGCATTCCCCCCCCCCCCCCCCCCCCAGACACAGTAAGTTGCTAGCTAGTATTAGCTGGAATTCTCTACAACAAAATGCATAACAAATATGCACCAAAAAACTGGGGGATTTTTCCCGTTGGTCCCAGGATTCAAACTGGCAACCCTCCAGTTGCTGGCTCGGCTCTCTAGCCTGCCGCCCCCTGACATGTGTAATGAAGGTGGCATTAGGCCTAATTTAAATGTATAGATCTGAAAATACAACTGACAACTTAGATTTGTTTGCTCATTAAATCTTACCTTTAATATAGTTAACAAAGCAAATTATGGATTTAAACACTCCAATCAAGTATACAGTTAGCATACATAACATACTTTAGCGATTCTGCTGTCACTGTACTGTACCCTCATAAAACAGAGGATGACAGTTGGGTAGCACCATTTATAAAAAGTACAATAAAATAATGAGACACTCGCACACACATTATTGTAAAAGAAAAAAAAAGAAAAAAATCGATTTAAAATCCCTGACTTTTACAACAATAAGTTACTTATGATGTTTGCTGGAAAATATGAGATTGTTCATGAATGTCGAAAAGGAAACAAAAAAAAAAATTTTTTTCTCACTATAAGGCACTGAGGGGGATTAGTTGTATCCCTCCATTTTAACTACCGTACCACCACCACTCTGTTGTGGTGTGGAGCAGACTAATGTCTGCTATTTGGTCACAGTTTATACAATGGAAAAGGAACTTTTCAGGCACTTGGGACTGGTACTGGGTTTATTACAGATGTCAGAGTGAGAGAACGCCACAGAATAACTTCAAATAGAGCATGTTGAGCATACTGATGACATCTGAGGGAGTACCCTGTACCACAGCTGAAAAGATTGGTGAGGGTAACAACCCTGCACTTCAAAATGATGTTGTCTAAATCTCCCAAGGAAGAGGAAATCGAATAAATTATTAAATCAACTTGCTGCACAATTCTAAGTGAGAAAAAAGGCACATGACATCTCTTGGAATAAGACTGTTTGTTAAACATTTCCCAACAGCAATGCACTTACGGGCAGTTAGTTATTGCATCCTATTATGGTATTGTACTGTACTGTATCCTCAATAAGCATCTTCATTAAGCTACTCAGAGAGTAGCCTACATGAGGCACCTACTGCATAAAGCCATTACAAACTATTATTAGCTAATGATCAATAAAGTCTGTAGTGTTCCCAAAAATGCCTTTGTTCATAGTCCAAGAGAGATAATTATTTGTCAGAGATATCCAAACTCCGGGAAAATGACCTTTTGAATTAACGTTTTTATCATATTAAAAAAAGAAAGTGCGGCAGAATTCCCTTTTATAATGCACTAATTTTGTCCAGGGCCCAAACATAGTGCACTATATAGGGAATAGGGTGCCATATGAGTCTCATCATCACCTCTAGTGGGGAGCAGTGGGGATGTACATTGCATGTCTCTAACCCAAGCGTGACAGAGAAACTCTCAGTCCCGTATTGACCTCAACCAGAGAGCTGGGACTGGGAGAGGCTACCTGGTTTTGGGAGGATACATCAAATGGTCTGCCTAAAGAAGGAGAGGGGGTGTCTGAAAGAGGTGGGCAGTGGGTTGCTTCTTTAGGCATAACCAATGAGTGCTGTCCATACACTGACACACCCCACTAGTAGGGTTCATAACAGCTGTAGGCATGTATTGGCAACACAATAAAATAGTTATCCTGGACTGCTGACTGGGAGGGAGAGACAGGGGGAGAGAGAGAGGGGTTTGGGGGCTTTTTGGCAGTCTCTCTGTGGTGGTGATGATTCTGTTCTCCTCTTTCATCCTTTTATCTGTGTATAACCTGGTTGTTCAGTAGCCCAGGGAAGGACTCCTCAGTCTCAGTGCTTAACGAACCACCTGGACACAGGAAAGGAGACAAATGTTCACACACAATGTTCACACACAATTCCAAATGTCACAACACTCTTAACGCATTACCCTTTCAAACCAAAGTTCGTCAGACGTCTAAAGATGAAAGCAAGTCCCACTGTTATATCTAGGTTAGCTGTAAAAGAACGCACATCTGCGCGGTTTCACATTGTACGTTTTATGACATGTGCCACTCATTCTGACAACCCATTTATACGTAAAGCAGCACACGGTCTTAAACCATAACAACCCACACTCTGATGTACAGCACATTGTACCAGACATAATACCCCCGAAAAATGTCCATAGAACCTAGAGTGATACCTGTAAGAAAGAAACACTAACCCTTAAACGGAAGAGATAAACAACGACTCTCCAAACTAGACACTTCAGTCCATTAACCTGGAGGTTGGCGAAGACACCGAATGGAGCCTAAGAGGGAATGGAGGTTAAGTAGCTCTCCAGATGAGCGGGGCAAGTTCGTGCCCCTCATAGGCCGTTCTTCAGCCGACACCTCTTGTGGCTCTGGCCCTTCGGGAGCCCACAGAGGCTGGGACTCAGGTGGTAGTAGTGGAGGTCCATCAGGTGGTGTCTCTGTTTGCCTTGTTGAAACCCTGTTTCATTGTTCTTTGGTACCTGCCTGCTTTGCTTGGATGTGCCTAGTCGCCGGTGCTGCTACGCTCTGTGTTCTGAGTCTGTCCAGTGGCAGTTCCATCTCACGACCAAGCATGAGAGATCAGTTAGTTGGAGCCCATTGTCCTTGGTGAGGGTGAGGGGTAGGCCCCACCTTGTGAACAGGCTGTCTAGGATGTCCATGATGGCCTGTGCTGTGACAGTTCCGACAGGAAGCACTTCTGGCCACTGAGTTCATACTCCACCACCAGGAAGCGCTGATGGTGAGGGACTGTGTGCCCATGGATCTCGCAACAGATGTCTAGGGGCGAGGAGACCATGCGAGAGGCTGCAGGAGGGGGGGGGGGGGGGGGGGGGATTTTCCCACTGAGGAGGCATGCAGCACAATCCCTTCAATGTCGTGGTCGATGCCTGGCCACCCCACAAGGTCTCGACACCTTCACTATGCCCAAGTGACCTTTGTGGGCTATGGATAGAACACACGCATGCAGGCTACTCGGGACCACAATGCACAACCCTCGAGAGCCACAGACGTCTTCCCAGCAAGAAGGTTTGTGCTTCACCCTGGCAAAAGGCACCAGCTCTTCCGGCACACGTGCTGGCCATCCAGTGCGTATGTAGGTGTGCAGGGTAGACAGTGTGAGGTCCTGTTCCGATGCTTGCTTCAGTTCCTCCAGTTCAGTTCTCAGTTCCTGACACGGCTGGCTGAAGGGGAGCGTAGGGCATTTGTACGAGCTCTGTTTTGTCGTCTGGCAAGACAATCAGAGTAGGAGTGTCAATGGAGTGTCAGAGGAGGTCTGCAACCATGTTATCCCTCCCCAGAGAGAACTTGGTGGTTGACCCATCTGTGCAGCCGAAGTGGCTTGTGGCCAGTTCCTGAGGCTCACAGTAGCGTCGTGAGAGACTGGTGGTCAGTTCGGAGCGTGAACAGCCGGACGTATAGGTAGAGGTACCACTTTTCGCACGACAAGCACAGGCCAGTGCTTCTCGTTCGACCACAGAGTACCGTTACTTAGTGGGGCTCAGAGCCCTCAAAGCAAAGGCGATGGGCCTCTCAATGCCATTCTGCAGCTGTGAGAGGACAGCTCCTAGTGCTCCAGCTGAGGAATCACAGGTGGCAATGGTGGGGCAGACGGGGTCAAAGTGAGCTAAGACTGGGGCTGTGGTGAGCTGGCTCTTCAGTGAGCGGACCGCGTCTGAGCAGGCCCGTGTTCAGGCCCATGGCTCGTCCTTCTTGAGGAGCTGGCGAAGGGGCGCTGTGGTCTGAGAGTAGTGGGGCAGAAACCGGAGGTACAAGGCTGTCATGACCAAGAATGAGGCCACCTGAGAGGCTGAGGTAGATTCTGGGATGCAGTGGACGACTTCAATGTTCGACATGAGTGGGCGGACTCCCACAAACTCAACGGCCGGAGCTGTAAAGGTGCACTTTTCGCCGTTCAGGGCCAGGTTGTTTTACAGTAGAGGACTGAATACATCACTCTGACATTTTATGACATGTGCCACTCATTCTGACAACCCATTCATACGTAAAGCAGCACACTGTCGTAAACCATTACAACATACAGTAACATACATAACACCCACGACAGCAGTTGTGTAGATCCAACAACTGCGTATGCCTCCACCAAAAATGAATGGCATATAGCTGGGTCAATATATCTTGACATTAGTCTACTTCTGAAAACATCTAACTTTCATTTATGAGTGAAATGATCTTTTAATTCAAGCAGGGTGGTGGAACAATGCAGTAACACAGAATGTCTGATGTAAAACAGTCGCTCTACCAATGCTTGGTGCACCATTGCCTCACCATTATGACAGCTGTACATCCATATACGGTGGCCGTCGTATCTGCATCTGCACTTCATGAAGTTATTGGAGTAGTCGGACTCAGGCACCTCATAGTTAGGGTTAATAACAACCTGTGGGACAGAGGCAAATGCTGTGAGTGGCCATATTGACAATCTAAAAAGTGTCTGGCAGAGACAACTAGTCCAACATGGAGATGACGAGGAAGCCAATCCAACTCTACAACTAACAAAATACATAGTTTGCATACTACATGAAAACCTCAATCGATAACATAGAATAATAGTGGTGGCATGACTTTGGTTACGGCCAAAATGGCACCCTATTCCCTATAGTGCACTACTTTTGACCAGAGCCCTATCAAGAGTAGTGCACTATATGGGGAATAGGTTGCCATTTGGGAGTTTACAGCATGTAACCAGCAAAGTCACTTACCTGGAATATGTAATCTCCGGGCTTAATGTCTGTGATGTCGATCCACTGGCAGTCAATATCATGTCTGTACGTATCCCAGCAGCCCACAGTGATGCCTTGTTCCCCAAAGTTGGCACACTCATATCTTTTCTCAATACCTGCCAAAGTTATAATCAATCAAAGACAAACAGGTAACCACATACTTTTGCATGATGGATGCTTTTGTGAGTGACAGTTGGGCTATTGCTCAGAGTTGGATGGATATAGGCTGTATTATGTTCCGCTTGGAGTGAGGAACACCGAGTAGACGAGGGCTTTCCACACTACTGAGCTGAACAGAGCGTAGCCAAACCTACTGAGAATGCCTATTTACACATCTGCCATAGTTACTGGAACCAGGCTGAAAGGAACGACGCAGTTTGGTTCAGGTTGGTATAATAGTGTAAAAAAGGGTCAAAGGTTGCCGGAGGGTGGCATGAATGGGGAAGTTGCATGGCCTCGGTCAAAAGTAGTGCACTGGGGAATAGGGTGCCATTTGGGATGCAAATGGCACCCTCCAGGCTCTTACCCTCTTCACATTCGGTGTCCTCCAAACAGAAGCTGGCCTTGTGTCCCTCTGCCACCTTGGTGCCGTTGAGACTGAGCAGGTCGTAGTGGGTGAACACCTCCATGCTGTGATAATGGCTGGACACAGAGAGAGACACGTTTATTCAACTAACCTCTAGTTTGCAATCGCAGTGCAATCGCAGTGCAATCACAGTGCAATCACAGTGAGGTGCCTAGTATATTCTCTCTGAAGCAGATAGGTTTTTATACAAGAGCTCGAGACACTGTTGAAACACATGGCACCAAGGCCAAAGAAACCGAAAATAAAAAATGTATTTTAAAAATGGTATATATTTAGTGATTCTATGTATAATCCCACAGGGCCGTTGGCAGAAGGCTGATTGGAGCGCCACTGCATGCTGTCATGTCTTGGCCACCTGAGGATACACCAAGGGTTTGATGTGTGCAGAGCTGGTGACTGTGTGAAGCTGCCAACATTGCACAGTTCATCCAATGCCTTGACCACAAACATCTGAGACATTTCAGTCCATGGTCAATTACAGGGCAGAGAACTTATGGAAATGGAAAACGTTCAGTGGAACTTTCTCTAAACATATCGTTTTTTGTTGTTGCTTCCGACAGTTATTTCCAAACAGTGTTAAAATAACCAATCCTGTCGAGCGACACAACTGTGAGGTTAATAAATCACCAATTTAAACAACAACAAAAAAAGGAAATTGATCGTACAATTTCACAGACAGACAAACAGACAGGAAAATCCATGGAGCTACTTGCCTGTGGCAGTCATGCCACACCCAGGAGTGGCGTTCAGCCTTGGGACGGAAGTCAGACTGTCCGTTGTTGTGGATCTGGGAGGAGAAGCGCAGCAGGCGGCGGTGAGAGCTGGCAGGGGTCTCACTGGAGGTGGTGGATAGGCAGTTCTCCTCATAGGCACACTGCAGCATGAACATGGGCCTGTCCTCCATATAGGTGGTCTGCTCCACTATCTGGGGGTTCAGCACCAGGTCAGGGGCAGCTGAGGGGAGAGCAGGGAGTTGTGGCGGTTACAGGTTCGAAATCAGACCATACTTTATCCTCACAATTTACTGTAACGTGTCGTCCTGCTGACTACGGAAATTACAATGTTACAGATCCGCACTCACAAGATTGAAAGATGAGATTGCAGGTAGGATGAGCCTGAAGGATGCTTATAATAGCCATTAAGTCATAGTAGGCCAGGCGGGACAAATGCATGTTTTAGCATGCAAGCAATCATCCTCTTTCAATGCAAGACATCTAGTCCAGGCAGACGACTGTGAGGAAAAGACAGTATGAGTTCCCTCTTACTCTCTGAGCAGGAGACTCCAGCAGCATTGCGTCCCCCTCCTTTAGGACAGGTAAGATGAGGTCCATGGTGCAGGCACTGGGAAAGGGACATCTCAGTGCCAGAACATCGCACTCCACTCATCACCACAGGGTCAGCACTCACCTCCCCTGGCCAGTACCATGTCTCCTACAGGACAGGAACACAGCATGATGGCAGTCATTGAGTGATTGAGATCAGACAGAGAATTTGTGGAATTTTGTCATAGGTTGTGTTTGCTATGCTAATATATTATTATATGTATATGTTCAAATAAGTAGTTGGATAATTCAACAGTACATGTAGGTAGATACCAGTAAGTGTAAATGAGTTGAAAAATGTACCGGTAGTATTCACATTCACTATGGATTCAAGGAGGATAGCAAGACATACTGTATGGGCAAAGCAGTTTTTCTACCAACCACAAGAGGGTTGGTATCTATCTGCAACATTAAAGCTGATCTACCCCCTAAATTAACAACTTTTTTTTAAATATAAATATATATATATATTTTTTTTTACCACAAGAGGGGGCAACCTGTTCATTATCTCTCTAGCTATGCATTAGTGGCACTGTTCATTTATCCCTGAAGTGTAGCCATCACAAACATTAAAACCAACTACAGACTACAAAGTAGACAAGGTCTAATTGTATTCATACGTTGTGTTATATTGTAATTCAGGAGTAACAGTAATCATTCCTCATAAATCTCTGTTCTATAGCAACCATCATTTCCACCATTCCAAGGTTTACAGAGATTTCCCAAACCCACTATTACTGTTATCAAGCAGTCTAGTAAAAATCCATTTGACACAACAAATACTGTTGTCTGATGGGAAGGTCTGTGTAATGCTTCTCAGGTGCAAACAGTTAAGAGATGACGGTCCTACAACACCAGAGGAGGTATTTGTCACCCTTAGCAACTAGAGACATACACACACAGTTTTAGAAGACTGAATGAGGGCCCTAATTTGGGAAAGCTGTCATTTGGAACAGAATTGATGTCAAAAGGACAGATTACATGGTATGGGGGCCAAGGAATTCTTTTGATTCACAACAGCCTGATGACCTTTTTTCAGTAGGGTTTCTGTACAGTGCTGTAATGCTGCGGAGAGCACTGCTGCACGTTCGGACAGGTCGTCAAAATTAGGACTTTGTTCTTAATTGATTTACCTGTATAAATAAAGGTTCAATAAATAGACATTTCAAAAAAACGTTTCTCACCTGGAAGGCATTGCTGGCGAAGCCGAGGTCAAGCTGTCTGCACACGACCATAGCCTCGATGGTGCCCCAGCCATCACTGCACACCGTACCCCATGCCTGGGAGCCGTTCCTCTCCACCAGCACCTCCACACGCCCCTCGTTTGGGTTACGTCCCCCACTCAGACGCAGCTGCACAGAGAGACACATGAGAGGTATTTAGCTACAAACACACAGATAGCAGCAATAGGAATACTACTTTGTCCATTACTGCACTATACAATGTTTATATGTTATGAAAGAAAGAAATGTACTGTAGGAAAATGTTCAATCTTATTGACTATAGTGATGAGAACAGCACATACAGTGGGGAGAACAAGTATATGATACACTGCCGATTTTGCAGGTTGTCCTACTTACAAAGCATGTAGAGGTCTGTAATTTTTAGCATAGGTACACTTCAACTGTGAGAGACGGAATCTAAAACAAAAATCCAGAAAATCACATTGTATGATTTCGAAGTAATTAATTTGCATTTCATTGCATGACATAAGTATTTGATCACCTACCAACCAGTAAGAATTCCGTCTCTCACAGACCTGTTAGTTTTTCTTTAAGAAGCCCTCCTGTTCTCCACTCATTACCTGTATTAACTGCACCTGTTTGAACTCGTTACCTGTATAAAAGACACCTGTCCACAGACTCCAACCTCTCCACAATGGCCAAGACCAGAGAGCTGTGTAAGGACATCAGGGATAAAATTGTAGACCTGCACAAGGCTGGGATGGGCTACAGGACAATAGGCAAGCAGCTTGGTGAGAAGGTAACAACTGTTGGCGCAATTATTAGAAAATGTAAGAAGTTCAAGATGATGGTCAATCACCCTCGGTCTGGGGCTCCATGCAAGATCTCCCCGCGTGGGGCATCAATGATCATGAGGAAGGTGAGTGATCAGCCCAGAACTACACGGCAGGACCTGGTTAATGACCTAAAGAGAGCTGGGATCAGTCTCAAAGAAAACCATTAGTAACACACTACGCCGTCATGGATTAAAATCCTGCAGCCCACGCAAGGTCCCCCTGCTCAAGCCAGCGCATGTCCAGGCCTGTCTGAAGTTTGCCAATGACCATCTGGATGATCCAAAGGAGGAATGGGAGAAGGTCATGTGGTCTGATGAGACAAAAATAGAGCTTTTTGGTCTAAATTCCACTCGCTGTGTTTGGAGGAAGAAGAAGGATGAGTACAACCCCAAGAACACCATCCCAACTGTGAAGCATGGAGGTGGAAACATCGTTCTTTGGGGATGCTTTTCTGCAAAGGGGACAGGACGACTGCACCGTATTTAGGGGAGGATGGATGGGGACATGTATCGCAAGATCTTGGCCAACAACCTCCTTCCCTCAGTAAGAGCATTGAAGATGGGTCGTGGCTGGGTCTTCCAGCATGACAACGACCCAAAACACACAGCCAGGGCAACTAAGGAGTGGCTCCGTAAGAAGCATCTCAAGGTCCTGGAGTGGCCTAGCCAGTCTCCAGACCTGAACCCAATAGAAAATCTTTGGAGGGAGCTGAAAGTCCGTATTGCCCAGTGACAGCCCCGAAACCTGAAGGATCTGGAGAAGGTCTGTATGGAGGAGTGGGCCAAAATCCCTGCTGCATTGTGTGCAAACCTGGTCAAGAACTACAGGAAACATATTATCTCTGTAATTGCAAACAAAGGTTTCTGTACCAAATATTAAGTTCTGCATTTCTGATGTATCAAATACTTCGGTCAAGCAATAAAATGCAAATGAATTACTTAAAAATCATTCAATGTGATTTTCAGGATTTTTGTTTTAGATTCCGTCTCTCACAGTTGAAGTGTACCTATGATAAAAATGACAGACCTCTACATGCTTTGTAAGTAGGAAAACCTGCAAGATCGGCAGTGTATCAAATACTTGTTCTCCCCATTGTAAAGTCTCCGTTAAAGATAGTCAGGTAAAGAGCACAGGCTAACACACACGCACACAGACACAAGCACACAGACACTCACCCTCTCCTGGAAACCCATTGCTGGGACGTTACACCTCACGGCTGCATCCTCCTCATGGCTGCAGCCCAGCGACTCTTTGTTGAAGAAGCACTCTGTGATGGACTTCTCAAAGCCAGAGCACTCAATCTCATTCATATGGACTGGGCCCATGCCTGGGAAACACACAAAGGAGAATAATACTGGTAAGAGATGGGGCAGAGACTCTTGGAGTTGACTCTTTCCCAGATGTTCAGGGAAGCTAAAACAACAGTTGCGTGTGGCCAAAAAAACGGGGTGGTTCCACGTTGACAGGTAAATGGAACTGTGGTGAATCTAAGTCCAAGACTTGGTGTTTCAGTCAACAAGCTCATGGGAGTTTCATTATTGAAGGTCAAAGAGGATGTTTTCATGTCTGTTCTAGCTGGTCTGCTATTAAGATGTGTCTTTCTGTAACTTATTTTCCTGGAGGCCTTAGATACAGAGATGGTGTTCCTTTCTCCTTGACAGGAGTAAATCATGTGGGGAAAATATTTTTTCCAAAAGGAACAGCCAGTCCAGAATTCTCTCTGGATGCTTCTCAAATGGCACCCATATCGTCACTGTCTGATGAAAACCTTGTAATAAAATGTTTGCCGATTTAATTTACTTTTATACATAAGCAGTAACTCCCTTCAATGAACACTGAACATGTCAGGACTCCAGGACCCCAAAAAATCTATAAAAAGAAACTCCAAATTTTTCAGAAATGTTTGTTAATGGGAAAATTGTATGTTTTGAAAAGTTCCTGTTTTGGAGATAAGAGGTTTTCATCAGACAGCAACAATATAGTGTACTACTCTTCGTCAAGGTAGGGACTATGTAAGGGATAGGGTGCCATTTGAAACTTAGCCCATCGGCTGTTTCCATGTTCCATAATGTGCCATTATTCTGTAATTTACTACTCCTTTTTTCAGTCTCATGCCTGTGTGGACTAGCTCAGAGATAAAATTAATAATAGCTGTACCTATTCGGAAAACAGCAGTGTGCAATTCCTTTCAACCCTGTTATAGTGTCCCGTGTAGCTCAGTTGGTAGAGCATGGCCCTTCACTTCAGCCTCACTGAAAATAGGTGAATTATTTAAAGACACATTTAAATCAAATCAAACTTTGTCACATACGCCGAATACAACAAGTGTAGACCTTACCGTGAAATGCTTGCTTATACAAGCCCTGTGTTACTAAAGTAACACAATAAAACAACAATAACGAGGCTATATACAGGGAGTACCAGTACCAAGTCAGTGTGCGGGGGTACAGGTCAGTTCATTTGGTCATTTGTACAAGTAGGTAGGGGTGAAGTGACTATGCATAGATAATAAACAGTGGGTTGTGGAAGTGTGCAAAACAAATGGGGGGGTGAGGGATGATGTACATAGTCCAGTGGGCATTTGATTAGTTGTTCAGCAGACTTATGGCTTGGGGGTAGAAGCTGTTAAGGAGCCTTTTGGTCCCAGACTTGGCACTCTGGTACCGCTTGCCGTGCGGTAGCAGAGAAAACAGTCTATGACTTGGGTGACTGGATTCTCTGACAATTTTATGGGCTTTCCTCTGACACTGCCTATTATATAAATCCTGGATGGCAGGAAGTTTGGCCCCAGTGATGTACTGGGCCGTACGCACTACCCTCTGTAGCGCCTTACGGCCAGATGCCGAGCAGTTGCCATACCAGGCAGTGATGTAACCGGTCAGGATGCTCTCAATGGTGAAGCTGTAGAACTTTGAGGATCTGGGGACCCATGCCAAATCTTTTCAGTCCCCTGAGGCCTGAGGGGGAAAAGGTTTTGTTGTGCCCTCTTCACGACTGTCTTGGTGTGTTTGGACCATGATAGTTCGATGGTGATGTGGACACTAAGGAGCGTGAAACTCTCGACCCGCTCCACTACAGCCCTGCCGATGTTAACGATTACAGTTACCTAATTTTGACTGTGAGTCAGCGATACCTACTGTATATGGGCCTCCGTTATTGGTCTGCCTCTGCAGAAAAAAAACATCCATGGTAACTAATATCCCCGCAGGTAACACTGAGTGAGAGAAAACTGGTCAGTAAATAGTATGTCCTCGTTTTGGCAGGGCCCATGTCCCTGGAGGGAAAGACGAGGTCTAGAATAAGGGAGTGGATACATGATGTACTCTTTAAATATAGTATTTCTCTTCACTACAGCCTTTCAATTACAGTCCTGGAATATGGCAAGTATGGCCTTGCATTGTTCAGCTCACTGTGACTCAGTGAGCCTGTATTCACAAAGAATCAGAGTAGGAATGCTGATCGAGGAACAGGTCCCCCCTTTTCATGTTATCTCAGTCATTATGATCCAAAAGGCCAAACTTATCCTAGATCAGCACTGCTACCCTGTGAAGCTTTATGAATATGGGCTCCGAACTGCAGAGAACAAATAACAGGTTTAACTGATCCATTCCATTTCTATAACCCAGCCTGATCCGGTCCTCCAGCAGACTTCCTGTTTTTCAGGTCAGGGTTAGTGACGGCTCAAAAAGTCGGCAAATAAGGGATAGTATTACAGACTGTTAGATCTTTTGGACATTTTCCCTTTGCAAAATTTGGTGAACACATGTAGTTCTAAAGCTACAGTACACAATGAAGCTGTTCATGTAGATGTTTCTTTGTATTCCAGGAATTCAAGTGGTTATCTCAGATATCTACTCAGACTTTGCGCAGTTAGGCCAATGTTGTTTGATTGACTGTTGATTGAAAATGGTGAAACAAACCCAATACTCTTGGACAGCTACTCTAAAAATTACCAGACAAACTTGCATGACCTCTAATCTGATTTTGATGACCTATGTAATAACAAAGGTGTGTTTTTAATCTATTCAAGACCTTTTACATAGATCAAACATTATAATAGTCAACTTCATCTTCAGCCCAGTCCACTGCTAGTCTGACCAATATGTTGGAATGCCCATCATGTACTTGGCCAGATGTAATGTTGTGATTGGCACTGTTATTGTAAGTAGGACTGAGTTCCAATCCCTACCCTGTCCAAGCCGACCACCAGACAGGGCCTCCTTGGCACTCCCGAAGCCCAGCTCTCGACACACCACCGTGGCTGACAAGAGGCTCCAATTATCATCACAGATGGTTCCCCACTCGCCGTTCTTTAGCACCTCCACACGACCTTCCCCTACGATGGCCCCACCTCGCAGACGCACCAACGTTTGCTGCAGGAACAAGAGGGAGATCAGACTCATAGTAGGCTGAGTTATTCGAACACCCAAAGCAAGGCATATGCATTAAGTCACATGAACACATATTGAAATATGAAAGACAACAGAAGGTACAGTAAGTAGACCTTACTGGTCCAAAAAGCAGAAATACAGAGTTCAACTTTCCATAAATGAATGATTCCTTATAGAGAAATAAATAACTGTCTAGAGGTTGCCATCTATAAAGAGTTACAAAACTCCCTTTTGAATTGGCTCTTTCCCAGAGTTTCTGAGAAGCTAGAATAACGATTGAGTGAGGGCTGTGAGGCTACAGACTGGGTGGCTCCAAGTTTACACAGTGGTACATGTTACTCCCATTTACAGTTTTGGCAAATTGGAAGTGGACACATTAGTAACATAACCGTATCTTATTTACTCCGATTTGTAATTACAGACAGCAATGCATAAGTGTTTGCATGCAGTTTGGGATTGACACTGATTTGTGGTTTGTGTTCCCATACCAAAAAAGGAAACTATAACCTATGTTTATTCCCAGTATACATATACTATTCTAAATAGGTATCTGAAAAACATAAAATACCAAAGCCATCATAGAATGTTTACATATTTGAAAGCAGTAAGTATTTGAGTGATGCCTGAATATTTCTTAGGTGAACCTGTGGCAGGGAAAGAGGGAAATATGGTTTTGAAAATGGGATTGACAATTTGAACCAAAGCAGGGACAGGAATAGCATTCTCAAATTTAGAGAGTTAGCTTATTAGCAGTGTGCCATATTAGCAGTGTGCCCAAACAACTCTGGCATCACAGCGAAGTCTTATTCTGCCTCAAGGCTTCTGCCTCAACTAGTTCAGGATCCTAATACTTCAGTGTAAAAATAATGCTTTCACCATCATTTGTCAATATATTGTGACGTGGAATCTACGTAGAAAATACATTGGATTGATTTGGAAAAAGTAATCAATGTAAACTGTGGTTTTGAGGGTGACATTTCAACCATAGGATTATGTCATCATGGTAACCAAATTTCAGCATAGACAAACCTTGTATAAAATAAGTTGAATTCGTACCTTTAAAACAACGTCAGATCATCAACATTATATCCACTATCAGAAAAATAGACTGGGCAGCACCTCCTACTGGAGAATGTATCTATCTACAGCTACCCTTTGGTCTCCCAAAGAGAGTTTTAACCAAACCCAGTGCTGTTTATCTTTGATATTTGTCACAGACTATTAAAACCGGTTTTAAAACTTCTTACGGCTGAAATCCCGTTAACAGGATCGATTTGACAACAGCCAGTGAAAGTGCAGGACGCCAAATTCAAACAACAGAAATTTCATAATTAAAATTCCTCAAACATACAAGTATTATACACCATTTTGAAGATAAACTTGTTGTTAATCCCACCACAGTGTCCGATGTCAACAAGGCTTTACAGCGAAAGCACACCATATGATTATGTTAGGTCAGCACCTAGTCACATAAAAACACAGCCATTTTTCCAGCCAGAGAGGAGTCACAAAAAGCAGAAATAGAGATAAAAATGTATCACTAACCTTTGATGATCTTCAGTAGATGACACTCATAGGACTTCATGTTACACAATACATGTATGTTTTGTTCGATAAAGTTCATATTTATATCCAAAAATCTCAGTTTACATTGGCGCGTTATGTTCAGTAATGTTTTGCTTCCAAAACATCCGGTGATTTTGCAGAGAGCCACATCAATTTACAGAAATACTCATCATAAATGTTGATGAAAATACAAATGTTATACATGGAATTAAAGATATACTTCTCCTTAATGCAACCGCTGTGTCAGATTTCAAAAAAGCTTTACGGTAAAAGCACACCATGCAATAATCTGAGTACAGCACTCAGAGACCAAAACAAGCCATACAGAAAACCCGCCATGTTGTGAAGTCAACAGAAGTCAGAAATAGTATTATAAATATTCACTTACCTTTGATGATCTTCATCAGAATGCACTCCCAGGAATCCCAGTTCCACAATAAATGTTTATTTTGTTCGATAAAGTCCATCATTTATGTCCAAATACCTCATTTTTGTTCGCATGTTTAGTTCACAAATCCAAATTCATGAGGTGCAGGTACAGTTCCATTACAGTTCGTAGAAACATGTCAAACGATGTATAGATTCAATCTTTATGATGTTTTTAACATAAATCTTCAATAATATTCCAACCGGACAATTCCTTTGTCTTTAGAAAGGAAAAGGAATGCAGCTAACTCTCTTTTTTTCTCAGGTTTTTGCCTGCCATATGAGTTCTGTTCTACTCAGACATCATTCAAACAGTTTTAGAAACTTCAGAGTGTTTTCTATCCAAATCTACTAATAATCTGCATATCTTAGCTTCTGGGTCTGAGTAGCAGGCAGTTTACACTGGGCACCTTATTCATCCAAGCTACTCAATACTGCCCACCAGCCATAAGAAGTTAAAACAAAAAACACTCTGAGTAGGTTTTAGGGTGATGCTAAGACACTGCCCAGACAAACTCTGAGCCAGGAGTAAAATCAACTCATAAATGTTTATTTCACCTGGTAATCACAACAGTTTGAGGTACAGCAAAGGAAAGATAGTGATGACGGTCAATGACATTGTTGCAAATGATGGGGAATAACCAATTGCAATGAGGCTTCGCAAGCTGGGAACTCTATAGCTCGCTTCAGACAATCACGGTGAATGTGACTGTACATATTAATATTGCAAGGGTAAAACGTTTGATATAATTTCGCTTGACACAATCACTTCTCTTAATTATCGCCTAATGTGTTGGCTTGCATAACCTTTTTTTGAGATTTTCTGGTTGTTAAAAGCTGAATTTGGACATTTTTACCATTATATCAACACATTCGTCACTACCGTTTAACAACCAGTGAGGTATATAAACCCTGGATTGCTATTGCTATATATTGGCCATTGAGAGGCTTTGAAGCCACCGGTCGGCCATATGCGACTCATTTCAGGAAACTAGACTTATGTCGCACGTCACTACTTCACAGGAGAGCCATTTGAACGTAACAGGTTTTTTTTTCATCAAAATGCATTTTTTGGGCAGAAATGCCTTCTGGAACATGTGAACTTTCATGTGCCGTAATAACACACGTGTATGCCATCTATAAATACAAATAAAATTGTTAAATTACGAGCCTAGTTGGTTTAGCCACAGAAAAGTACATGATTGGCTGAGATAATGGGTGGGCTGGACATGCCGAGAGATGAGTTCGGATTGGTCTGCCATGTAGCATGCTTCTGTCTATAACATGAGCTAGTCAGTATGTGTAGGTAATCCTTTCTAACACAGCTTGTTGAAAGATATAACGTAGTAGAACTGCAAAGCTGTTGCTCTCCACTTTCTGGAGGACTGAGTTTTGAAATCAGTGGAATGCACAGTGGAATTAGAGTATGATAGCTTAGGAGATGGAGAAGATTCTGGCATTTGAATGCAAATATGCAGAGTTGAAAAACGAACACCTGTATAAAACACCAATCTTTGGATTACATCTTCAAACTAAGGCAACCATGGCATCCATGACAGAGAGGGAGAAACATCCATCCATGTATACGGGTAAGATAGTCCAGCTAGCCTCATTTTCAGATATTACACATTTCTAATTTTGTAAGAAAGTATTTTTCATTCATAGTTAAAGCGTACTGTTAGCTATCTATCTAATGGAAACACAAAAAACACAGCACAGGTACTCACACGCACCAACGGCCATTGTAACAATAATCGACAAGACCATGGAAACCAAAAGGCACATATATACAAATACTAATCAGTGGGAATAGGAGACAGGTGTGCGTGATGAAAGTTCCGGAGGGATCCGTGACATTAGTCATCATTAGTCATCACATTTACATAAGTATTCAGACCCTTTACTCAATACTTTGTTGAAGCAAATTTGGCCGCAAATACAGCCTCGAGTCTTCTAGTGTATGACAGTACAAGCTTGGCATTTGGGGAGTTTATCCCATTATTCTCTGCAGATCCTTTCAAGCTCTGCCAGGTAGGATGGGGAGTGCCACTGCACAGCTATTTTCAGGTCTCTCCAGAGATGTTATATCCGGGCTCTGGCTGGCCCACTCAAGGACATTCAGAGACATGTCCCAACGCCACTCCTGTATTGTCTTGGCTGTGTGCTTAAGGTCATTGTCCTGTTGGAAGGTGAACCTTCACCCCAGCCTGAGGTCCTGAGCGCTCTGGAGTAGGTTTTCATGAAGGATCTCTTTTTGCTCCGTTCATCTTTCCTTGATCCTGACTAGTTTCCCATTTCCCTGCCGCTGAAAAACAAACCCACAGCATGATGCAGCCACCACCATGCTTCACCGTAGGGATGGTGCTAGGTTTCCTCCAGACGTGACACTGGGCATTGAGGCCAAAGAGTTCAATCTTGGTTTCATCAGACCAGACAATCTTGTTTCTGAGAATCTTTCAGGTTCCTTTCGGCAAACTCCAAGCGGGCTGTCATGTGCCTTTTACTGAGGAGTGGCTTCCGTCTGGCCACTCTACCATAAAGGCCTGATTGGCCTTTAGTACTGCAGAAATGGTTGTCCTTCTGGAAGGTTCTCCCATCTCCACAGAGGAACTCTGGAGCTCCGTCAGAGTGACCATGGGGTTCTTGATCACCTCCCTGACCAAGGCCCTTCTCCCCCGTTTGCTTAGTTTGGCTAGGCGGACAGCTCTAGGAAGAGTCTTGGTTGTTCCAAACTTCTTCCATTGAAGAATAATGGGGGCCACTGTGTTCTTGGGGAACTTTAATGCTGTAGAAATGTTTCGTACCTCTCCCCAGATCTGTTCCTCAACACAATCCTGTCTCGGAGCTCAATTCCTTCGACCTCATGGCTTGGTTTTTGCTCTGACTGTCGACTGTGGGAACATACAGTGCCTTGCGAAAGTATTCGGCCCCCTTGAACTTTGCGACCTTTTGCCACATTTCAGGCTTCAAACATAAAGATATAAAACTGTATTTTTTTGAGAAGAATCAACAACAAGTGGGACACAATCATGAAGTGGAACGACATTTATTGGATATTTCAAACTTTTTTAACAAATCAAAAACTGAACTGAACTGAAAATTATTCAGCCCCTTTACTTTCAGTGCAGCAAACTCTCTCCAGAAGTTCA
The DNA here is from genome assembly GCF_002021735.2 of Oncorhynchus kisutch. Classification (NCBI taxonomy): domain Eukaryota; kingdom Metazoa; phylum Chordata; class Actinopteri; order Salmoniformes; family Salmonidae; genus Oncorhynchus; species Oncorhynchus kisutch. The sequence goes on from NC_034176.2 coordinate 38,211,157, forward strand.
GTGAGGATCTCTGAATGATCCAATGTTGACCTAAATGACTAATGATGATAAATACAATCCACCTGTGTGTAATCAAGTCTCCGTATAAATGCACCTGCACTGTGATAGTCTCAGAGGTCCGTTAAAAGCGCAGAGAGCATCATGAAGAACAAGGAACACACCAGGCAGGTCCGAGATACTGTTGTGAAGAAGTTTAAAGCCGGATTTGGATACAAAAAGATTTCCCAAGCTTTAAACATCCCAAGGAGCACTGTGCAGTATCAGACCACTGCAAATCTACCAAGACCTGGCCGTCCCTCTAAACTTTCAGCTCATACAAGGAGAAGACTGATCAGAGATGCAGCCAAGAGGCCCATGATCACTCTGGATGAACTGCAGAGATCTACAGCTGAGGTGGGAGACTCTGTCCATAGGACAACAATCAGTCGTATATTGCACAAATCTGGCCTTTATGGAAGAGTGGCAAGAAGAAAGCCATTTCTTAAAGATATCCATACAAAGTGTTGTTTAAAGTTTGCCACAAGCCACCTGGGAGACACACCAAACATGTGGAAGAAGGTGCTCTGGTCAGATGAAACCAAAATTGAACTTTTTGGCAACAATGCAAAACGTTATGTTTGGCGTAAAAGCAACACAGCCCATCACCCTGAACACACCATCCCCACTGTCAAACATGGTGGTGGCAGCATCATGGTTTGGGCCTGCTTTTCTTCAGCAGGAACAGGGAAGATGGTTAAAATTGATGGGAAGATGGATGGAGCCAAATACAGGACCATTCTGGAAGAAAACCTGATGGAGTCTGCAAAAGACCTGAGACTGGGATGGAGATTTGTCTTCCAACAAGACAATGATCCAAAACATAAAGCAAAATCTACAATGGAATGGTTAAAAAATAAACATGTGTTAGAATGGCCAAGTCAAAGTCCAGACCTGAATCCAATCGAGAATCTGTGGAAAGAACTGAAAACTGCTGTTCACAAATGCTCTCCATCCAACCTCACTGAGCTCGAGCTGTTTTGCAAGGAGGAATGGGTCTCTCGATGTCCAAAACTGATAGAGACATACCCCAAGCGACTTACAGCTGTAATCGCAGCAAAAGGTGGCGCTACAAAGTATTAACTTAAGGGGGCTGAATAATTTTGCACGCCCAATTTTTCAGTTTTTGATTTGTTAAAAAGTTTGAAATATCCAATAAATGTCGTTCCACTTCATGATTGTGTCCCACTTGTTGTTTATTCTTCACAAAAAAATACAGTTTTATATCTTTATGTTTGAAGCCTGAAATGTGGCAAAAGGTCGCAAAGTTCAAGGGGGCCGAATACTTTCGCAAGGCACTGTATATAGACAGGTGTGTGCCTTTCCATATAATGTTCAATCAATTGAATTTACCAAAGGTGGACTCCAATTAGGTTGTAGAAACATCTCAAGGATGATCAATGGAAACAGGATGCACCTAAGCTCAATTTCGAGTCTCATAGCAAAGGGTCTGAATACTTTTTTTTAAACCCCTTTTTCTCCCCAATTTCGTGGTATCCAATTGTTAGTAGCTACTATCTTGTCTCATCGCTACAACTCCCGTACGGGCTCGGGAGAGACGAAGGTTGAAAGTCATGCGTCCTCCGATACACAACCCAACCAAGCCGCACTGCTTCTTAACACAGCGCGCATCCAAACGGGAAGCCTGCCGCACCAATGCGTCGGAGGAAACACTGTGCACCTGGCAACCTTGGTTAGGGCGCACTGCACACCAGCAACAGGAGTCGCTGGTGCGCGATGAGACAAGGATATCCCTACCGGCCAAGCCTTCCCTAACCCAGACGAGGCTAGGCCAATTGTGCGTTGCCCCACAGACCTCCCGGTCGCAGCCGGTTACGACAGAGCCTGGGCACGAACCCAGAGTCTCTGATGGCACAGCTGGCGCTGCAGTACAGCGCCCTTAACCACTGCGCCACTCGGGAGGCCCTATTTGTAATATGTTTGCAAACATTTCGAAAAACCTGTTTGAGGAAATTGATTGATGAGGACATTTAAAAATATATATATATATATTTTTTTTAAATAAGTCTAACGTAACAAAATGTGGAAAAAGTCAAGAGATCTGAATACTTTACGAATGCACATCTCCTTTAAATGTTGATATTAAATATTACTTTTGAAATACAGTAAAAAGCCTAAAGTTAAGGCTATCTTACAAACTAATGCAACATTCAACCTTTAAATGAGTAACACTTTCATGATCACATTTTGAGGTTACTGTAACTATACATTTCTTCCTATGTAATCATATAAAGCTGCATGTTCAAGACAGCGTGCATCGGTCGTCGCAGGTCTGTGGATATCTTCACAATTGTTTTAATAATTTGTTCAGAATATCAAGCAGCATTGATCACTTGCACAATGTACTTTTAATGTAATTTCAACTGCAATCCCGGTCATTTGGTTCAGCTATTAGATAAAGCTGTTGTGAAATGTACTCTGGATCTGGACAGCCTTGAGGCAGAGCTAAACATGTATAATGGTAATATACTGCGTCCCAAATCGCCACCTATTCCCTTTATAATCCACTACCTTTTACCAGGGCCCATTAGGCTCTGGTGAAAATTAATGCACCATATAGGGTAATGGGTGCCATTTGGGACACACCCTATGGGATGTCTCTGGTTATGCACAGCTCGCTACAAAACACTGAGATGTGGAAAGTGACAGAGCAGGCAGGCATGCATTCTAATGTAAGATCTTAATTTGAGCCAATTTGCTACAGCAGGAAAATATTTCTGCAGCAACAGGAAATGTGAATTATTATGTGGATTAAAATTAATGGACATTTTGATACATTTTTCGTAAAGGAAAATCAAGTCTGAAATTTCAAAGTGGAAATGACAAACTTCAGAAGCTTTTTAAACCTCCAATACACTACAAGTTTGACATTTCTTGCATTGCTTTAAAGTTCTCTTGCAACAAGGTGATCAAATTCAAATTCACACTAGTCGTAAACAACAGGTGTAGACTAACAGTGAAATGCTTACTTACCAACAATGCAGAGAGAAAAATATAGAAGGTAATGTACATATACTGTAGGTAAGGGTAAAGTGACTAGGCAACAGGATGGATAATAAACAGTAGCAGCAGCTTATGTGTTGAGTCAAAATAGTTAGTGCAAATTAAGATCCTACATCTGTACAGCACTTGGATGTGCAAAATAGACGTGGGATTCCCACAAGATGTTTTCATTAGACCAGCATGAATTATCTCCTTCCCACAGATCCTGAGTCCATGATGATGAATCACTTGACAGTAAACATACAAAACTGCAGATGGGCTTAACAAAGCCAAGTAGCTAAAGTGTTTCTGAGTGTCAGTGTTTTTTAGTAATGCGCCTCAGAAAACTACATTGTCCATCGATCTCTCACAGGATTATTCAGATCAGCGATAAATTAACACACTCATATTGACAGAATATAGTTCGACCCACACAGCTACAGTATTTCTCCTATCTACTGTATGTTTTATTTGCCATAGCCCAGCAGTGGCACAGCAGAAATCTGACTGAATAATAGAAATAGATCACTAGAACAGGTATCCCCAGTCAAGTCAATAGGTCTGGCTATATCCGGTGTTGTGATTACATTTCTATAGAAAGAATGCAGTGGTTTAGTAACTCCGTGCTGGCAAAACTGGCCTTTTCCCTTTATTCAGATTACAACATCTCACTTTGGTTATTTGAAAATTAAATCATCTCCAGAATATCACTATTTTTTTAAACAAGTCATATAAACCTAGTTTGACATTTTATTTTAATCCACCAGACAGATGAATATTACAACAAATATTATGACTAAACTCAAATATATAATTAGATTATTATTTTTTTAACATTATTTTGAGGGGGGAAAATGGCATAATATTTGTTAATGGTATTATAAATAGGACTGGTGAAGTTGTCACACATGCAGCTAACAAACATATATGTAAATGTCTGCTATATCCAAAATTATAACCAACTGATTGCAGCATTACCGCAAAAATGGAAGAAGCAAGTGGAAGGGAGAGAACATAAGGAACTTGTATGTCGGCCCTACATTAAAGATCAAAATTGGTGAAAGAAAATTGTGACAAATAAATAAGTATACCGGTTTAATTTAAGAACCCAAAAATTGCCAGCTGTGCCATACAGGTTGCAAAATATTTGGGAAGAGATTTTCGATGTGCCGATTCCATGGCACAGGGTTTATGAACTAATACATAAAACAATGCCAGGTTCAAAACGTAGAGTTTTTCCAATTTAAATTATTATACAAAATGATTGCAACCAATAGAATAAAAATAAATGTATGTGGTGCCTACCTCTTGTCTAAAGGCCTTCCTGAAGCCTGTCATGGGGGTTGGGGAGAAGGCTCTTCCTGGCACACAGCTGACCACCACGGGCGTGCCCCCACCACAGGTGGTATTGGCCTTTGCTGCCACGGCATGGCCCAGCTTGCAGCTTGACACGTGGGCCTCGTTTCCAGTGCAGTTGACAGAGTAATCCCAGTAAGAGGGCTTTCTCCTGCGAGCAAACATCCTGAGAACACAGGGAACACATAGTCAAATAACAACATTTTGTACACAAGGCTGCTATCCCTTTTTCCCTAACACCTATACACTACAGCAGCAAACATAACTGTATATAGTGAGCCAGTGGGTAAATAACAAGGCATATCCGATGACAAAGGGTTCAGTATTAGGATACAGATGTGCATGTTTAGTCTGGGATGTGAACAACACGTGAGGTTAATTGAGGTCTTCCAGGCCTGTATGGATGTTAATCCATTCCTTTCCTTTTTAATAGTTAGCCAACCAAAGTGTTTAATGAACGTTTAGGGCATAACAGCGTGTGCTCATCCTGCGTCTATATCACATGTCTGAGAGGTGTACATGAAAGCAGATTAAAGAGGAGGAGACACGCACACGGCATTGGTTTTTCATTTGGAACCTGGATAAAGAATATTGCCGCTCACTGTCTGGAACCCATCCAAAGCCAGCGTTCTAAGCCATTGAGACTGCGGGGGACATACAGAAGTTGTGAGTGTAGGATGGAAAAATAGAACTTCGGGGGGAAAAGGACCGAAAAAGCAATCGCATGTTTGTTTTGGAACAGTGATCTATTGCTACGCTTTAATGGAAAACTGTAATTTACACAGTAATGTGGGGTATTATCAACAATAAAATACTGAGAAAGCATTATACTGCAGCATACTGTAAATCAGGGTTCCCCAAATGGCAGTGATTTTATTCTAAGCAACAAGAAAAACACGTTTTGTTTTTAAATATATTAGTTTTAATTATTGGACATAAATGACTTCAAAAGCACAAGCAAATCAGCTCCAAGTGATTTTAATCTACGAAATCTGTTCCAAAGAATTTCCACAAATAAAAGGAAAGTGTTCAGACCCCTTGACTTTTTCCACATTTTGTTATGATACAGCCTTATTCCAAAATGGATTTAAAAAAACTAAAAACAACTGAAATTTCACATTTACATAGGTATTCAGACCCTTAACTCAGTACTTTGTTGAAGCACCTTTGGCAGTGATTCCTGCCTAGAGACTTCTTGGGTATGACGCAACAAGCTTCATGCACATGTATTTGGGAAGTTTCTCCCATTCTTCTCTGGAGATCCTCTCAAGCTCTGTCAGGTTAGATGGGGAGCATCGCTGCACAGCTATTTTCAAGTCTCTTCAGTGATGTTCGATCGGGTTCAAGTCCGGGCTCTGGCTGGGCCACTGATGGACATTCAGAGTTCTGAGCACTCTGGAGCAGGTTTCCATCAAGGATCTTTCTGCTTTTTGCTCCATTAATCTTTCCCTCGATCCTGACTAGTCTCCCAGTCCCTGGCACTGAAAAACATCCCCACAGCCAGAGCATCCCCATGATGCTGCCACCACCATGCTACACCGTAGGGATAGTGCCAGGTTTCCTCAAGACTTGACACTTGGCATTCAGGCCAAAGAGTTCAATCTTGGTTTCATCAGACCAGAGAATCTTGTTTCTCAAGGTCTGATAGTCCTTAGGTGCTTTTTGGCTCCAAGCAGGCTGTCATGTGCCTTTTACTGAGGAGTGGCTTCCGTCTGGCCCCTCTATCATAAAGGCCTGATTGGTGAAGTGCTGCAGAGATGGTTATCTTTCTGGAAGGTTCTCCTATCTCCACAGAGGAACTCTGGTGCTCTGTCAGAGTGACCAGCGGGTTCTTGGTCACCCCCCTGATGAAAGCCCTTCTCCCCTGATTGCTGAGTTTGGCCTGGCGACCAGTACTAAGAAGAGTCTTGGTGGTTCCAAACTTCTTCCATTTAAGAATGATGGAGGCCACTGTGTTCTTGGGAACCTTCAATGCTGCAGAAATGTTTTGGTTCTGTATCTCCACCCTACAGAATCCAGTACAATACCGTCTTTTTTTACATTTTTTTTGGACCACTAGTCAATGCACGCCTCTTATAAGGCACACCTCGAAATATGATAATGAGCCAGAAACAACAATACCATTATTATATTTTGAGGCATGCCTTGTTGCAACTGTTAGTGTGAGTCTGTACCAATTTAACTCATATGTGGTTATAATGAACCATCAATTTCTAAAATATAAGGGCCAGATTGGAATGGCAGCAAGTTTTAAATATTTATTGCTTAAGTATTTTGTCATGTCCTTTTGGTCTCTTTTGCACTGCTGTTGCTGCCAGTTTAAAAGCCTTTGTTACGGCTTCTAGAAGTTCAAAGGTAGTTCAAAGGATCTAAGGATCAAAGGATCTAAAATTGATATGATGTAATGTGTAAGCACATTACCTAGCAGCCAAACCCGCTTGCACCAATCCCCATGTAATTCAGGTGAAATACTGTGAAATGTCCCCCCAATGAATTTAATTAATTAATTCATCCATTCATTAATGTATTATGATTATGGTAGCATTTACTTTTTTTACAGTACAATACAGTCAATTCTACTGTATTGTACTGTATGTCATTACACAGTACTCACTTTGATACTGTATTTAGATTACAGTAACTCCTTTACGGTGTACTTTTCATCAGCTTGAAAGTTTGCAGGTGCTATCATCTATTTTGAAAGATGCATTTTTTAAATGAAACATACCACAGCACGGATGACATGCATCTGGAAGATGTGTACTCAACCCTTATGACCTCCAAATGATTTGGAATATGCTACGTTAAACTAGAGGGCATACAGAGGCATTTGAGCAGAGGCAAAGTTTGGATTATGAAATAACTGTAGACATTGGCTGTGTGCCACCGCCTAGACCAAATGCCAGACTATAAAAACAATCTGCATGTTTCATGGGTTTAAACCAGGTGCAGGCCGGGAGAGATGGAAAGTAGGGAGCTGCTGTGCTGTGTCTACTTAAGAGGAAACTTCTCTCCTTCTCTACCCCTCCCGAGACAGTATATTCAAGATTGCTTCAGATCTAGAGGCGAGAGCTAAGGTTTGAGTGATTAATAACCGCTGGCTATTCCTCTGCAGGTTTCCACGTGTATGTAAGAGTTAGATCTTTCCCCAGCCAAGTCAGTACCCCATTACGACTACTTTAAGGAATGCACTGATCCGGTATACACAGTATATATACAAAGGGGGGGAAGGTCATTTACAGTTTTTCTCAATCGCGTACAAGCAATTTTCTATAGCAGAACACCTATGATCAAATACATTTACAGAATTTCAGAAATGTTCTTGCTTTAGTACCTGACTTGCATATCTTAAGGTCAGGTTGTAAGGCAAGAAAATGACTTTAAATACAAATGTCATCTAGGCAATGGTTGATGATTTTCATGATTTTTTTTTACAATATTGCAGACATTCAGAGATGTAGAGAATGAAGTTGGGTTACTTCTAAGTCATCATCTTCGACATTGTGACCCTCCATTATGGAGCTTTGCTTTGGTGTGGATTGAGGCCTATGCACTCATATTAGTTGCGTTCCTCACGTCCTCCATTGTATTCATCTTTCCTTATTACTATTGTGATGACGCCGATAAATGAATCCTTCACACAATGTGATTTTAAAAAGAAAAGATTTTTAAAAGCAGAAATAATATTTGATTTAATGTGTATGAAATTGTTTGGTGAAGTATGCATAAAAGGAGAGTACTTGCCCATAATTCAGCACCTTTAGATAGTTGTTTTTCCAATTTTGATCATCATGATTTAGTGACTGCAACGAAAATGTATTGATTTACTGAGATTTTTTAGAGACAGACTATCTTACTGTTTTGTCTGCTAGGACTCAAGAGATAAGTATCGTTGCATTAATCATTTTGAAGGCAGACATGTTCTTTTGATGAATGTACACTATCTGCAATTTTGACTGTATAATATCGTTTTGATGAATGTATTTCTGTTTTGAGAAGGCAACATCATTTTGGACAAGCATTTAATGTTTTGCAAAAGGCCAGAAATTTGTGTGTCGTGCAGACTCTGTTTTGAAAATCGACAACATTGTTTAAATTTTTTTTGTAGTATTGAGAAAAACTGTAAATTCTAAGAGATTGTGTGATGTGAAGCAGAATACAGGATGTTTTTGTATTATTGCTCTGTATTAACCCCCTAGAGTTGATGTCCGCGTCCCGCGGAAATATAATTAGCATTAAAAGTAAATCCCCATCAAAATCCGTCTTGTTTAAGCTCGAGATATATGTTTCAATCCGCCAGGTCAGAGTGAGTAGGGATGACCTGTGATGTTCTCTTGATAAGTGTGTGAATTGGACCAATTTCCTGTCGAAATGTAACAAGCACTTTTTGGTTTCAGGGAAAATGTATAAAGTACTTTATTTTCTTTAGGAATGTAGTGAAGTAAAAGTAAAGTTGGCAAAAATATAAATAGTAAAGTAAAGTAGATACCACAAAAAACGACTTAAGTAGTACTTTAACGTATTTTTACTTAAGTACTTTACACCACTGATTAAGGCAAATATGTTCTCTATCCGATAAAGTGGAGCACCAATAATAATAAAAAAAATTATCCACAGCGAGAGGGTAAGAAGGTTAACGTTCTGGTGAGTTGTACGTTTGGTGAATAATGGCCTAAAGTTTCAGTAGCATATTTGGGTGTGAAAGAAACCACATAGGTTCATAATTTCCACTATGAGAGAACTCTTATTTAATTGTTATTTGTTTTGTTATTTTTTGTTGGGGGGCTTACAGGTGCATTATCCATTTCAAATTACAGTATATGTTTATAAAACATGGACTGTACCCACAATCTGCCCTAGCAACTAGGGTTGCTGGTCAGTCACCCACCACCATCGGCAAGGGTACGGATTCCATATTTGGACACCATTGGGGGCGATGCAAAAGGCCACCCTCCAGATCGCAAGGGGTTATTGTGAAAGGAGTATGGGCATGACATTTTGATTTGCATCAAATTTAAATTGTGTGCGCAATAGTAGGACAAAAGCATAGTTTACATTGTTTAAGGGATATATCAGTGAAGACCACCTCTTCCAGGGCAATAGGAGACGCCATATCTTTCTATACTCAGCCAGGGGACTGAAGAATCATGTCTAAACCAATTTAGGATGGGATGAAATGCTAGTGCCTGAAAATACCATTTAAAATTTGTTATGGATGGTCCCATGTATTTTCCCATCTGCAAGTTTGTTAATTTTATCCTTGTCATATACATTTTGTAACAAGGGAAGCATGCAACTACAGAAATTCCCATATGTTCCAAAAATGCCCAAAGATATGGCCATTCTAGTCTATGAAAAGCTTTTTCTTCGTCGAGAGATAGAACTGCCCAAGGAGATTTGGTTTCTGACGAAGCATGTAAGATATGAAATAAACGACAGAGTTTATCTGAGGATAATCGTTTTTTTAACAAACCCCCTTCGGTCCAGATCTACCCATTTGGGTAAGTACGTTTCAAGACGGGACAACATCATTTTTGAAAATAGTTTAATATCTGTGTTTATCAAATACAGAGGGCAACAGTGAGAGCACTGGGAGGTGTCCTTAGCTTTTTTGAAATAAAAGCCAAATTAGTGCTGTACTTACATCCCTTCCAAATGAACCTTTGTGAACGGCTGTATTAATCATTTGAAGTAACAGTAGAACTCAACAGACCTCAGGAGGAATACCGTCACAACCAGGTGATTTGCCTTTATTCATGATACCTCATTCCCTTTTGAGCTCATGGAGAAACATTTGGGATTTCTGTTTTTTGACATTTGCATTTCTAAAACCTGTTTTCGCTTTGTCACTATGGGGAATTGTGTGTAGATTTATGAGGGCTGTAACGTAACAAAATGAGGAAAAAGTCAAGGGAAATGAATACTTTCCTAATGCACTGTACCTGGCCACTGCGGGGGAAATGTCACCATATGCGCAGCCATGAGCCTCAAATGGGGTCATCCACCGCCATGCGGTGGACTATAGAACACTGCCCATCTCCTTAATTTCCTGAACACCTTACAGTACATGTCAATCTTTTTCACCCAGAGCAGAGAGTGCCAGGTGATGCTGAGCAGCAAATGTATGTTCTAATTTGGGACAAAATACGTTTCCATCGGGCTACTCAGGTCAGCAACTGCTTCCATGCCTATCCCAGGTTTACAATTCTTTATCTCCCACCATATTGCCAATTCTCAACCCCATTGAGGAGTTGTTTTCAGCATGGCGTGGAAGGTGTATGGTCGCAAACCCCATTAAGGTATGGCCCTTCTCCAGGCAATGGAGGAGGCCTGTGGTGACATTCCAGCAGAGTCCTGTCAAGGGTGGATGCGTCATGCCAGAAGATATTTCCCCCACTGTCTGGCCATGGAGAATATCGCGTGTGATGTTGATGAAAATCTGTGGCGGGACCAAACAACAGTATTTGTTTCTTGCCCCATGATTGTGATTTTACTGTATTTTGACAGTTTCTTTATCTATTCCGTACAATTGATCTAACATACTGTACAGTACAGTAGTACAAATAGGACTATTTTTCTTCCTTTGCATATGCAAAATATATTTACTGTATGTTTGCATATTTAATGTATGTGCGCTTATGTAGCCGATGTGAAATTGCTAGCTAGTTAGCGGTGGTGCGCGCTAGTAGCGTTTCAATCGGTGACGTCACTTGCTCTCAGACCTTGAAGTAGTGGTTCCCCTTGCTCTGCAAGGGCCGCGGCTTTTGTGGAGCGATGGGTAACGATGCTTCGAGGGTGACTGTTGATGTGTGCAGAGCGTCCCTGGTTCGCGCCCAGGTCGGGGCGAGGGGACGGGTGTAAAGTCTATACTGTTACACTTACAGTATGCTGTTTGTCATGTATTGATTCATGTTGACATATAAAACTTGCATTGGTGTTCCTTTCTTGTTTGAGTACATGCAAACAATATACAGTATGACAACAAAATCTTGGTCTTCACACTGAAATAAGCTCTGATAGTAGTGTTTTGAATATGTCACATCGGTTGTCACTAAGTTAGATACATTTGCTGTGTGTGTCTCATTTGTATGCAGAGTTTCATTTTGATGATAATAGCTAGTGTTACCATTCTTTTAATCTAAAATGTAATTGTTATATTTAGTGTTGGTAAGCCCATGGGTATAAAATAAAAAGCATGAACCACAGGGAAACCCACTCATTGGTCGCTTCCACCCAGAAGAACCCCTCTACAAATCATTCCCCCTTCCCTGCCTCAATATCAGAGGTACCAAATAGAAATAGGATCTTTAAAAGAAACATGGAAACAACACTAGATCAGATAAAAATAAAAGCACATGAGAAATAAAACACACAAAAATGTAAGCTATATACTGTACAAGGCCAATGTGCAGGGATATGGTGTAAGTTGAGGTAATATACCCATACATGTAGGCAGGGGTAAAAAGTGACTAGGCAGCCGGACAAGTAATAATAAATAGTAGCAGCATCGAGGCGCTATAGGAGGAGCTATAGGAGGACGGGCTCAATGTAATGGCTGAAATGGAATTCATGGAACGGAGTCAAACATCTGGTTTCTATATGTTTTGATGTGTTTGATACCATTCAATTTATTCCATTCCAGCCATTATAATGAGCCCTTCCTCCTATAATGAGCCCACACCAGCATCCTCTAAGGTGTGTGTAAGTGTGTGAGTGTGTGTTTGTGTGTGCGCTATGTGTGCGTGTGTGCGTGCGCATGCGTGTGTGTGAGAGAGAGTGACAGTGTGTGTGGATAGAGACCTGAGAGTGTGCATAAAGTCAGTGCAGATTGAGTAAATGCAGCTAGACGATGGATGGGGGGTGAGCAGCCATTGGTTAGCTATTCAGCAGTCTAATGTAGTGAAGATAGAGGCTGTCTCTGAGCTTGTTGGTCCGAGACCTGATGCTCCTGTACCTTTTTCCAGATGGTAGTGGAGACAACAGTACATTGCTGGGTTCGGCTGTAGTCTTTGGCAATTTTCCGGGTCTTCCTCATACACTGCCTGATATAAATGTCCTGGATGGCAGGGAGCTTAGCCCTAGGGATGTACTGGGCCGTCCTCACCACCCTCTGTAGGGCCTTGCAGTCGAGGGAGATGCTGGAACCATTCTCTGACCTCCTCCCTGTAGGATGCATCATTGCTGTCAGTGATCAGGCCTACTAACGTCGTGTAGTCAGCAAACTTGATGATGGTGTTGGAGTCGTGCGTGGCCATGTAGTAGTGTTTAAACAGAGAGTACAGAAAGGGACTAAGCACATCCTCTTGGGGGGCCTGCGTGTTGGGGATCAGTGCGTGGTGGAGGTGTTGTTGCTTATCCTCACCACCTGGGGTTGGCCCATCAGGAAGTCCAGGATCCTGTTGCAGAGCGAGGTGTTCAGCCCCAGGGTCCCAACAAAGATGGTTTATCATGAAGATGCCTAGAAACTGCTTCTCCAGTAGAAATCCATGATCACACTTGTAGGCGATGTCCTGGCGATGTTAGCTAGCCAAGCTCATGCGCAGAAACACGGTCGTGTGGAACGGTTGTGTCGCACTGTAGTCAAAGATTAATGTTGTAGGTTACACTGGTTACATTCTTATACACAAGTATAAGAATACTTGCCACGGCATATTATTGAACTACACAGCGGATTGTTTCACATGGGGGAGATGTGAGAAGCTAAAAGGTTGGCTTGCTTGCTGTTTTTAGCCAGCTAGCCAGCAAGCTGCTAGCGGAGTAGCCTACAGCCAACTGGCAGGCACAAAATGAGGTAAAGTAAAAACAAATCTAAACTTTCATTACATCCCACTGGCCACAAACTGGTTGAATCAACGTTGTTTCAACATATTTTGTCAACATATTGTCATGTGGAAAATACATTGGATTTGAAAAAAGTAATCAAAGTGGTTTTGAGGGTAAAATTTAAATCAAAGGATTATGTCATCATGGTAACCACATTTCAACATAGACAAACTTTGTACAAAATATGTTTAATTTGTACCTTTAAAGCTGCAATATATAACTTTTTAGAAGCGTTAGATCTGTTCTATGTGCGCTATTTTTATGCTCCTCGTTCTTAGTTTTTTTGTTGTTAAGTCTTATACTTCCTGTTTTGTAAACCAGCTTCAAACAGCTGAAAATATAATATTTTTGGTTATGGAAAATATATGTGTGGTTAAAGTGGTTAAAATGGTACAATGATTATCTACACTATACTTCCTTGTTTTGTCACATAAACTACTAGAATTGTAGCAACCAGGAAATGGCGGAGCAATTTCAGCATAGTGCATCTTTAAAACAACGTCAGATCTTCAATGTTATATCCACAATTAGAAAAAAAGCAGTCTGGGCAGCATCTCCTACTGGAGCATTGATCTATCTACAGCTACCCTTTGGTCTCCCATCCAGGGTTTACACCAAGCCCAGCTCAGCGATGATCTTTGTCAGTAACTATTACCAATGTGCTATCGTGAAATTGATTGTTAACCTTTCTAGCGCAGGCGTTTCACTAGCGGAACCCCTCGACAACATTCCACTGAAATGCAAAATTCTGTGGAATGTGTGCAAAATTCAATACAGCAAATGAAAGATAAACTTCTTGTTAATCTACCCACCATGTCCGATTTAAAAAAGGCTTTACAGCGAAAGCACAACATATGATTATGTTAGGTCAGAGCCAAGTCACAACAACACACAGCCATTTTTCCAGCCAAAGATAGGAGTCACAAAAAGCAGAATATAGATAAAATGAATCACTAACCTTTGATGATCTTTGATGATCTTCATCAGATGACACTCATAGGACATCATGTTACTCAATGTTTTGTTCGATAACGTGCATATTTATTTCCAAAAATCTCAGTTTACATTGGCGCGTTACGTTAAGTAAATGTTTTGATTCCAAAACATATTTTGCAAATAGCCACATCAAATCCCAGAAATACTCATAATAAACATTGATAAAAGATACAAGTGTTATTCACAGAATTAAAGATAGACTTCTCCTTAATGCAACCGCTGTGTCAGATTTTTTTTTTTTATTACGGAAAAAGCATAATCTGAGTACGGAGCTCAGAGCCCAATCCAGCCAAAGAAATATCCGCCATGTTGGAGTCAACAGAAGTTAGAAATAACATAATAAATATTCACTTACCTTTGATGATCTTCATCAGAATGCACTCACAGGAATCCCAGTTCGACAATAAATGACTGATTTGTTCCATAAAGTCCATAATTTATGTCCAAATAGCCACTTGTTGTTAGCGTATTAAACCCAGTGATCCATCTTCAGGAGGCGCAAGCACTACGTCCAGACAAAAACTAGAAAAGTTCCATTGCAGCTCGTAGAAACATCTCTAACGATGTATGGAATCAATCTTTAGGATGTTTTTAACATAAAACGTCAATAATGTTCCAACCGGAGAATTCCATTGTCTGTAGAAAAGCACTGGAACGAGAGCTCACTCTGTCGGGACCGTGCGTCACGAGCCTGAGACACTCTGCCAGACCACTGACTCATTCAGCTCCCATTCCCCCCTCCTTTATAGCAGAAGCCTGAAACAAGTTTCTAAAGATGGTTGACATCTAGTGGAAGCCTTAGGAAGTGCAACTTGACCCCATAGACACTGTGTATTTGGTAGGCCAAGCTTTGAAAAACTACAAACCTCAGATTTCCCACTTCCTGGTTGGGTTCTTCTCAGGTTTTTGCCTGCCATATGAGTTCTGTTATACTCACAGACATCATTCAAACAGTTGTAGAAACTTCAGAGTGTTTTCTATCCAATACTACTAATGATATGCATATATTAGCCTCTGGGACTGAGTAGGAGGCAGTTTACTCTGGGCACACATTTCATCCAAAGTGAAAATGCTGCCCCCTATCCCAAACAGGTTTAAAAACAAAATAGATTCACTATCTAAGTTACTCCAAATGGTAGGTTTAACAGAGGAAATTAAATGTGACCATCCTTTATCAATAATGTGTTATCAATTCTGCTATTTAGGCCTATATATAATTTGTAAAGTCATCAACAGCTATTGTTTAATTTCAACCCGGAATTCAGCAAAAAATTGAATTGGCCTAGGGTTTCAAGCTCTGGTTGATTTCAAATGTAATGATATTTAGTAGTGAATTGTGTTTGGTTGTCAATGCAACCAAATATCAAAATTTGAAGAAGATGTATCTTCTGCTTCGATAGGTTTAACTCTAGTTTGTCTACAATTTAATAATTGATATGTTGGATTCACGTCTCCATCTCAACCAAAAATCTAAATTAAAGAATAGGACTAAATCAAATCAAACTTTATGTAATGTGCACCTCTCAAACTCAACCAAAAATAAAAGTTAAAGAATGGGATTAAACCAGTGGCTCAGATGGAACTATAAAGCAGTTATAAAACATCTCCTCTAAATGTTGATATTTAGTTGCGTTTTTAACCAAACACAATTGAATATTACTTTTGTAATACAGTAAATAACCTCAAGTTAAGGCTATTTTATAAACTAATGTAACATTCAACCTTAAAATGAGTAACACTTCCATGGACACATTTTGAGGTTACTGTAACTATACATTTCATCTTGTGTAATCATATAAAGCTGCATTTTCAAGATAGCATGCATAGGTCGATTCTGTGCAGAATCTCAAACAGCGTTGATCACTTGCACAATATCATTTTTATATAATATCAACTGCAATACAAGTCATTTGGTTCTGCTATTATATGAAGCACACTGATAACACATTAATCTAAATCCGAGATGGCGTAGCAGTCAGACGTCTTTGTCTGTCGTGTCCCTTGTATATATCTTTTTATATCTTTTCCTTCGAATATCTTTTTAAAACATTTTCCTAAACCTCAACTTCTAAATACTCTCCTGCAACCCACCTCACCCAATGTGGCGTGGATCTGTTTTTTTTTAAAGTATTTCTATTTACTTCGGATCTGGAATCCCTCAACTGAAACTAGCCAGCTAACTAGCTACCAGCTATCAGTTAGCAAACCACTGCTAGCGGTTATCAGCTAACCTTTAGCTTGGAAAGCTCTCGACTTTGGTGCTTGCTCTCGAAAATGTTCAGAGCATAATGGACCTATTGTTTTTGCTCCATATCCCCGGATCTACCGCAAACTCTGAACATTTTCATCTGGATCTTAGCAACTAGCTAACCGCAATCCCGGGTGACTACTCCTGGCTAGCATTTCCATCCCGGAGCAAGCACCAATTAGCCTGAGCTAGCCTGGCTAGGGCTCCTGGGCTACCAGCGAAGCCCATTCCTGGGCTACGATATCCAGATCCCTTATACTGCTGGTACGGGGCACGGAACCCCGCCGATCCTCTACGACTGGAATACCAACATAATCTGCCCGAGGATTCCAACATGCCCATTCTGCTAACCGCGGCCTGCTAGCTACCTAGAGCTACTTGGAACCCTACGAATTCACGACTGGTCTATCGACGTCATCGCACGAAGAGGCAAAAACAGACATACAGTGGGGCAAAAAAGTATTTAGTCAGCCACCAATTGTGCAAGTTCTCCCACTTAAAAAGACGAGAGAGGCCTGTAATTTTCATCATAGGTACACTTCAACTATGACAGACAAAATGAGGATTTTTTCTTTTAGGATTTTTTATGAATTTATTTGCAAATTATGGTGGAAAATAAGTATTTGGTCACCTACAAACAAGCAAGATTTCTGGCTCTCACAGACCTGTTACTTCTTCTTTAAGAGGCTCCTCTGTCCTCCACTTGTTACCTGTATTAATGGCACCTGTTTGAATTTGTTATCAGTATAAAAGACACCTGTCCACAACCTCAAACAGTCACACTCCAAACTCCACTATGGCCAAGACCAAAGAGCTGTCAAAGGACACCAGAAACAAAATTGTAGACCTGCACCAGGCTGGGAAGACTGAATCTGCAATAGGTAAGCAGCTTGGTTTGAAGAAATCAACTGTGGGAGCAATTATTAGGAAATGGAAGACATACAAGACCACTGATAATCTCCCTCGATCTGGCAGATCTCACCCCGTGGGGTCAAAATGATCACAAGTGAATAACCTGCAGAGAGCTGGGACCAAAGTAACAAAGCCTACCATCAGTAACACACTACGGCGCCAGGGACTCAAATCCTGCAGTGCCAGACGTGTCCCCCTGCTTAAGCCAGTACATGTCCAGGCCCGTCTGAAGTTTGCTAGAGAGCATTTGGATGATCCAGAAGAAGATTGGGAGAATGTCATATGGTCAGATGAAACCAAAATAGAACTTTTTGGTAAACACTCACCTACTGTGAAGCATGGGGGTGGAAACATCATGCTTTGGGGCTGTTTTTCTGCAAAGGGACCAGGACGACTGATCCATGTAAATGAAAGAATGAATGGGGCCATGTATCGTGAGATTTTGAGTGAAAACCTCCCTCCATCAGCAAGGGCATTGAAGATGAAACGTGGCTGGGTCTTTCAGCATGACAATGATCCCAAACACACTGCCCGGGCAACGAAGGAGTGGCTTCATAAGAAGCATTTAAAAGGTCCTGGAGTGGCCTAGCCAGTCTCCAGATCTCAACCCCATAGAAAATCTTTGGAGGGAGTTGAAAGTCTGTGTTGCCCAGCAACAGCCCCAAAACATCACTGCTATAGAGGAGATCTGCATGGAGGAATGGGCCAAAATACAGTGTGTGAAAACCTTGTGAAGACTTACAGAAAACGTTTGACCTCTGTCATTGCCAACAAAGGGTCTATAACAAGTATTGAGATAAACTTTTGTTATTGACCAAATACTTATTTTCCACCATAATTTGTAAATAAATTCATAAAAAATCCTACAATGTGATTTTCAGGATTTCTTTTTCTCATTTTGTCTGTCATAGTTGAAGTGTACATATGATGAAAATTACAGGCCTCTCTCATCTCTTTAAGTGGGAGAACTTGCACAATTGATGGCTGACTAAAAACTTTTTTGCCCCACTGTACCTCCATCCTGACGTCTGCCAAAGGCCCTTCTGCTAACTTAATAGCCCCAGTCTACTAACTGCTAGCTTGCTAGCACCGGTCTGCTAACTGTTAGCTTGCTTGACCCGGTCTGCTAATTGCTAGCTTGCTTGCCCCGGTCTGCTAACTGCTAGCTTGTTAACCCCGGCCTACTAACTGCTAGCTTGTTAGCACCGGCTTGCTAACTGTCTGAATCGCCATGTCCCCAACCAGCCCAACCACTCACTGGACCCATATGTTCACTTGACTACTATGCCTCATCCATTACTCTCCTGGTTAGTGATTACTGTCTTATTTCACTGTAGAGCCTCTAGCCCTGCTCAATATGCCTTAATCAACCATGTTGTTCCACCTCCTACATATGCGATGACATCACCTGGTTTAAACGTCTCTAGAGACTATATCTCTCTCATTACTCAATGCCTAGGTTTACCTCCAATGTACTCACATCCTACCCTACCTTTGTCTGTA
The DNA here is from genome assembly GCF_002021735.2 of Oncorhynchus kisutch. Lineage (NCBI taxonomy): Eukaryota > Metazoa > Chordata > Actinopteri > Salmoniformes > Salmonidae > Oncorhynchus > Oncorhynchus kisutch. Next base: position 38,230,034 of record NC_034176.2, read on the forward strand.
CACTATGCCTTGAATCTATGCTATCGTTCCCAGAAACCTGCTCCTTTTACTCTCTGTTCCGAACGTGCTAGAGGGCCAGTTCGCCTTTAGCCGTACACTTATCCTACTTCTCCTCTGTTCCTCTGGTGATGTAGAGGTTAATCCAGGTCCTGCAATGCCTAGCTTCACTCCTCCTCCCCAGGTGCTCTCATTTGTTGACTTCAGTAACCGTAAAAGTCTTGGTTTCATGCATGTTAACATTAGCAGCCTACTCCCTAAGTTTGTTTTACTCACTGCTTTAGCACACTCTGCCAACCCGGATGTCTTAGCCGTGTCTGAATCCCGGCTTAGGAAAACCACCAAAAACCCTGAAATCTCTATCCCTAACTATAACATTTTCTGCCAAGATAGAACTGCTAAAGGGGGCGGTATTGCAATCTACTGCAAAGATAGCCCACAGAGTTCTGTCTTACTATACAGGTCTGTACCCAAACAATTTGAGCTTCTACTTCTAAAAATTCACCATTCCAGAAACAAGTCTCTCATTGTTGCCGCTTGCTATAGACCACCCTCTGCCCCCAGCTGTGCCCTCGACACCATATGTGAATTGATTGCCCCCCATCTATCTTTTGAGCTCGAGCTACTAAGTGACCTAAACCGGGACATGCTTTAACATCCCGGCCATCCTACAATCTAAGCTTGATGCCCTCAATCTCACACAAATGATCAATGAACCTAGCAGGTACAACCCCAACTCCGTAAACACAGGCACCCTCATAGATATCATCCTAACTAACTCGCCCTCCAAATACACCTCTGCTGTTTTCAATCAAGATCTCAGCAATCACTGCCTCATTGCCTGCATCCGTAATGGGTCTGCGACCAAACGACCACCCCTCATTGCTGTCAAACGATCGCTAAAACACTTCTGCGAGCAGTCCTTTCTAATCGACTGGGCCGGGGTATACTGGAAAGACACTTACCTCATCCCGTCAGTAGAGGATGCCTGGTTATTCTTAAAAAGTGCCTTCCTCACCATCTTAAATAAGAATGCCCCATTCAATTTTTTTTTAACCTGGAATAGATATAGTCCTTGGTTCACTCCAGAGCTGTCTGCCCTTGACCAGCACAAAAACATCCTGTTGTGTTCTGCATCAGCATCGAATAGCCCCCGTGATATGCAACTTTTCAGGGAAGTTAGGAACCAATATACAGAGGCAGTTAGGAAAGCTAAGGCTAGCTTTTTCAAACAGAAATTTGCATCCTGTAGTACAAACTCAAAAAAGTTCTGGGACACTGTAAAGTCCATGGAGAGAGAGCACCTCCTCCCAGCTGCCCACTGCTCTGAGGCTACGAAACACTGTTACCACCGATAAATCCACTATAATTGAGAATTTCAATAAGCATTTCTCTACGGCTGGCCATGCTTTCCAACTGGCTACCCCTACCCCGGTCAACTGCCCGGCACCCTCCACAGCAACCCGCCAAAGCCCCCACCATTTCTCCTTCATCCAAATTCAGATAGCTGATGTTCTGAAAGAGCTGCAAAATCTGGACCCCTACAAATCAGCCAGGCAAGACAATCTGGACCCTATCTTTCAAAAATTATCTGCCGGAATTGTTGCAACACCTATTACTAGCCTGTTCAACCTCTCTTTCCTATCGTCTGAGATTCCCAACGATTGGAAAGCTGCTGCGGTCATCCCCTCTTCAAAGGGAGTGACACTCTAGACCCAAACTGCTACAGACCTATTATATCTATCCTACCCTGTGTTTCTAAAGTCTTTAAAAGCCCTGTTAACAAACAGATTACCGACCATTTCGAATCCCACCTTACCTTCTCTCCTATGAAATCTGGTTTCAGAGCTGGTCATGGGTGCACCTCAGCCACGCTCAAGGTCCTAAACAACATCATAACTGCCATCGATAAGAGAAATTACTGTGCAGCCGTATTCATCGAAGTGGCCAAGACTTTCGACTCTGTCAATCACCACATTCTTATTGGCAGACTCGACAGCCTTGGTTTCTCAAATGATTGCCTCGCCTGGTTGACCAACTACTTCTCTGATAGAGTTCAGTGTGTCAAATCGGAGGGCCTGTTGTCCAGACCTCTGGCAGTCTCTATGGGGGTGCCACAGGGTTCAATTCTCGGGATGACTCTCTTCTCTGTATACATCAATGATGTCGCTCTTGCTACTGGTGATTCTCTGTTCCACCTCTACGCAGAGGTCAGTTCGTCAAATCTCTGCCCTGCTAGAGCTGCCCCAGTCCACTGTAAGTGCTATTATTGTAAAGTGGAAATGTCTAGGAGCAACAACGGATCAGCCGTGAAGTAGTAGGCCACACAAGCACACAGAACGGGACCACCGAGTGCTGAAGCACGTAGCGCATAAAAATCCTCTCACACTCACTACCGAGTTACAAACTGCCTCAAAAGCAATGTCAGCACAATAACTGTTCGTCGGGAGATTCGTGAAATGGGTTTCCATGGCCGAGCAGCCTCACATAAGCCTAAGATTACCATGCGCAATGCCAAGCGTCGGCTGGAGTGGTGTAACGCTCACCTCCATTGGAAATGTGTTCTCTGTAGTGATGAATCACGCTTCACCATCTGGCAGTCCGATAGACGAATCTGGGTTTGGCGGATGCCAGGAGAACGCTACTTGCCCCAATGCATTGTGCCAACTGTAAAGTTTGGTGGATGAAAAATGGTCTGGGACTGTTTTTCATGGTTCAGGCTAGGCCCCTTAGTTATAGTGAAGGGAAATCTTAACGCTACAGCATACAATGAATTCTAGATGATTCTATGCTTCCAACTTTGTGGCAATAGTTTGGGGAAGACCCTTTCCTGTTTCAACATGACAATGCTCCTGTGCACAAAGTCAGGTCCATACAGAAATTGTTTTTTCGAGATCGGTGTGGAAGAACTTGACTGGCCTGCACAGAGCCCTGACCTCAACTCCATCGAACACCTTTGGGATGAATTGGAATGCAGACTGCGAGCCAGGCCTAATCGCCCATCATCAGTGTCTGACCTCACTAATGCTCTTGTGGCTGAATGGAAGCAAGTCCCCGCAGAAATGTTCTAACATCTAGTGGAAAGCCTTCTCAGAAGAGTGGAGGCTGTTATAGCAGCAAAGGGGGGACTTACTCCATATTAATGCCCATGATTTTGGAATGAGATGGTTGACGAGCAGGTGTCCATATACTTTTTGGTCATGTAGTAGTGTATCATGTTACAAAAAGGTGCGCGTTGCTCCAAAATATTCGATTCCACCCAAGCGCACGGACACGTGCTAAATAACGTAGTGAAGTGAGTGGAGAGCTTAAGAGTCAAGGTTTCTATGTCGTGTACCAATAATTAATCTTGACTAACATGAGGTATGGGTCTGTTACTGCTTGGTTGCACTGGGCCTAGGAGAGTAACTGGGAGAGTAAGTGTAAATTATACATTGACCGCCCCAGCCTTAATACATACATGTCTGAAGATGAATAAAGGCCCGTGCTTGATCAAAACAAGGTCTCTCAAGTTGACATAATAAGCATTTTACAAGAAAAACATACAGTATGTACAGTAGCGTCCTGTCCAGGGGATGTACTGGTACATAAGGTGGCCTCACGCTACAGAAACAGGAGATGGGCCATTCTGGCTCGGACAAGGCATACTTACTTATACGTACAGTTGTCCTGCTCCATAACACTCCAATATAATGGACACTGCTGCTGCTGCCACGCCCCATCCATAGAGACGAATACAGTATTAATCTCTACACTCCCATCCCTTTAGCCAAGGACAGGAAGAAACAGAGGGAGCTCATTGTGGCCTTAAGTCCCAAAGGGGACAAAGAGGATTCAGTTAAGGAAAGTCCCAGCTCTCACTCACTTGTAGACTCTGGCATTGTACTTCCTCTCTGTGGGGAAACCGAACATGCCACAGATGACTCTGCTGTTGTGCTTGGTCCACTCCACATCACAGATCTGCTTCCACTTCCCCCCGTCCTTCACCTCCACGTAGCCCTCCGTCACTGGGATGCGCTTGCGGTATGACGACAGAATGGCCCGGATTCGCACGTCCTCCACCTGAATGTTTAAACTCTGTGAACAAAAACGTGCATATTTGAGTATATGAGTGTCAGCTAATACAATATCTCTGCTATGGCTTTCAGTGATTGAATGAGCAAGGTATTGAGCATATCAGATACGTTAATAGGCGGTAGGGTTAATTTCACATTCATAGACCAAGAGGCATCTGTATTGTAAAAATGTAAGTCATTATAAATTATAGGTCTCTTCCCCTGTGGTCCTCTATGGCCCTCTGTTACTCTATGGTCTTTTCCATATCATCTTCAAAATAACCACTCCACATGTGAGTACATTTGGCCGTTTTCCCTTGTTACATAATCGTATACCGAAGGCATCGACCACCCCTCGACACTAATTGCATTCCCTCGTAAAGCCTCTACAGTATACCCAAACCTTTTTACAATCCCATCACCTAATTAATGACAGCTCAGACCCAGCTGTAACTGCAACTGCTTGGCAACAAGGAAATCAAAGGAGTGACCATGGCAACTCATACAACACTTTCTATCAATTTTAAAGGGTGTCACTGGAAAGATGCTGGTAGGTGACGAAAGCCCAGTCTGGGGTCAAAACGTTGGCCTATTAAACACTTCCGTAGCATTTTACCAGTGTGCAGATTCATTTTTTGTTCTAGATAGAGAAAAACACCCACAAAGCATTATGATTGGTTGTAAAAATCAATGGCAACTCTCCACCAAAGATCTTCCATTTACTGTAATATTACAAGAAATAAGATTTGAATATTGTTCCACTTATTGAACCATCTGTGGTGAGAGTGACATGCTGACTTGCCTGAGGTGTTTCTCTCTTCTCCTGCAAGCATTACCAGATCAATACTGTATCATTTCAAAGGCAGCGTATATCTGTCTACATGTCTGTCTGTGTCAAAAAGTTACTTGGAGACCTTCCTCTGTGATGCCTGTTGGGGGGTTTGAATAAACAGCCTCTCTTCCAAAACCCCAACCCACATTCCTGCGCTATGTGACTGTGTAAGCCATGGGCAACAGAGGAGAGGAGAGAAGTACTGTCTGATGGATATTTGTCTTTTCTTAGCGGATAGGCTGAGAAAGGTCTGGCTGAGACACAAATCAAACCCAGGTCCTGTCTTCTCAGACCTAAAGCCACTGGCTTGTGTCTCAAATGGAACCCTATTCCCAATGTAGTGTACTACTTTTGACCAGGGCCCATAGGGCCAGTTACATCTCCATGGAAAGGTTTTCCTGAAATGTCATCGACATCATTCCACAGAAATGTTCAGATGCCACCGAACCACAGAGAAACTGAAAAAGATCAGTCTACTCTTTCCTCGACTGTTTTTTTCCAAAGACGACCACATTAACTCCAACAGTCCCACCATAGTGCTGGTGTGTTTTGGACTTCTAACCCCTTTAAAACCTTGTGTGTTTAAGCTTCAGACTTCTGGGTTGTATCATTGGATTTGTCTATTTTCAATTTAATCTGCAACCATTGATACAGTACCAACCATTAGTCTGTGTTATTAATGGGGGCTGAGCTAAAGCGATGTTTGTGAGACAAGGGTGGATCCTGAAGGGACCCGGGGCCAGGACTTTTTTTTACAAAAACCTCTGTAGAATGTTTTGAGCTACAAACTATTTGACTATCTATGAAAATCTAAGACTCTCATGAACACACAGGTGACATGTTTTGCTCTACGATGCTCACAAGGTTCACAATAATTGCTAAACGGTAAGGGGTTCTTCTTCTACATAGAAGATCATAGGAAATCCCAGGACAGTTTCGAGTTTCATGTTTTATTAGTCGTATGTACAGGATACACATGGTATACACCGTCCAACGTAATGCTTACTTACAGGTTCTTTCTCAACAATTCTACAACAATAAGAAATAAGAAAACATTATAATAGGAGCATAAAGTAAATAGGAGCATAGGAGCATAAAGTAAATAGGAGCATAGGAGCATAAAGTAAATAGGAGCATAGGAGCATAAAGTAAATGGCTCAGTAGAATAGAATAAATATTTAAGCATAAAGTGCATTTGGAAAGTATTCTGACTCCTTGACTTTTTCCACATTTTGTTATGTTACAGCCTTATTCTAAAATGGATTACATAGATTTTTTCCCATCATCAATCATCAATCTACACACGATACCCCATGTTTGCAAATGTATTAAACATAAAAAACTGAAATATCACATTTACATAAGTATTTAGACCCTTTACTCAGTACTTTGTTGAAGCCCGTTTGGCAGCGATTACAGCCTGGAGTCTTCTTGGGTATGACGCTACAAGCTTGGCACAACTGTCCATTCTTCTCTGCAGATCCTCTCAAGCTCTGTCAGGTTGGATGGGGAGCGTGGTTGGATGGGGAGCATTGCTGCACAGCAACGAGAGCCCTCACCTCAACCCCATCAAACACCTTTGGGATGAATTGGAATGCCTATTGCGAGCCAGGCCTAATCGCTTAACATCAGTGCCCGACCTCACTAATGCTAGTGGCTGAATGGAAGCAAGTCCCTGCAGAAATGTTCCAACATCTAGTTCCACTCCCAGAAGAGTGGAAGCTGTTATAGCAGCAAAGGGGGAACAACTCCATATTAATACCCATGATTTTGGAATGAGATGTTCGACGAGCAGGTGTCCACAAACTTTCATTCGTAGGCTAGGTTGTAGCAGCCTCATGATGGGTATAGCGAAAAGTTGAGTATCTAAACCTATCAATGTTAATATAAAAACCATGCTCATAAAAAGAAAATCCTCCCTAATCTTAAACAGCACCCGACCGCCACTGTAGTGTCTATAATACTGTAATAAGCTCACATCGTTGCTGTCACAAAGTTGTCACTGACTATGTGGAGATTAATTTCCATGTACTTGATGTACTTACATCATTCATATAAATTCATTTGATCAGGTTCTTGCTTTGGAGGACTTAATTTTTTAATTCACATTTGTCAATAAAACGAATGAATGCAACTCTTTATCTCAAATTGTTTCACATTCTACTTGTAGCCATGGTTGTCCTGAAAAGAACATAGTAAAACACTTCATTGTAAGGTTAAATATAAGGGCTGGACATGCATATAAAAGAAAGTCAGATAAATGAAAAGCCGATATTTGCTGGGATCTCGGCAGTGATAGGATTTAACCAGTGAGTGGAGCGAAGAGATGCAGCATGCTGAGGATGTAAATCTATCTGGGGGTTCCAACCCTGTGACATGACGACATGATAATTGAGGAAACTGTGGTGATCGCGACCTTGTCTGTTTTAGATTATCCCTGGTTAAAAGCAACCAAGGTTGCCTCCCAAATGGCCCGCTATTTCCCCATGTAGTGCAGTTGCTTTTAACCAGGGCCCATAGTGACCTTCAAGCAGGATTCTCGCAGATAACAGACTTATCACCTCCTCCAGAACTTTACATTAATAGTGAACAGGTATAGTACTTAACAATCATAGAATGACCTGACTCCAAAACATATTACAGAGATGAATACACAGACAGAAGATACAACTGCTCTGACAGGCATGATAGAATAAAAATACAATTTCCTCCCAACAGACTTATACTGGCCAAGACAAACACTATCACTGGCTAATAACGCTAACATACAGGATTTACCTGTACGGATGAAGCAGTCTCTCAAGCTGTACTTAAACCTAACAGTCTTACATAGAAGCCAGTCATCAAAATATTATTCTGAATACCCCTCCTCTTTCATTTGTTTTGCTGTGAAAGAAAGGAGTGAACTTGTTTCACTAACTGAAACTAACATGGCAACCCAACCTCCACCTTCCCTCCTTGCTATTGGGTACCCAACCCCTTTAATGATTGACTTCCTGTTTAGAGTTCAAGACTGCACTTTCCTCTGTGCCTCATTCAAATGTCTAGAAAATAAATGCCTGTTGATTGCAGCGGTGGTGTGGTAGAAAAGCACAGCAGAAAAACAGCAGCCGGTGAGATACTTCTAACATATGTGGCCTGTTTCTATGTTTCCAGAAATTGGCAGCAGGGGGGGGGATGCAGCAGATGGAAAAGCCATTAGTGGGATACGTCTTTGTGAGGAGGTAGAGAGAGGACCAAAGGAGAGGAAGCTAGTGGCCCCTCTCTCTGGCTGTCTCATTGTTGCTATCATCCAGAATCAATTAGTTCATCTATGATGTCTATATACAGTGGCTTGTGAAAGTCTTCACCCCCTTCACATTTGTCCTATGTTGTTGCCTTACAACCTGGAATTAAAATAGATTTTTTTGGTGGGGGGGTTGTATCATTTACACAACATGCCTACCACTTTGAAGATGCAAAATATGTTTTATTGGGAAACAAACAAGAAATAAGACAAAAAAAAAACAGAAAACTTGAGGATGCATAACTATTCACCCCCCAAAGCCAATACTTTGTAGAGCCCCCTTTTGCAGCAATCTCAGCTGCAAGTCTCTTGGGATATGTCTCTATAAGCTTGGCACATCTAGCCACGGGTATTTTTGCCCATTCTTCAAGGCAAAACTGCTCCAGCTCCTTCAAGTTGGATGGGTTCCGCTGGTGTACAACAATCTTTAAGTCATACCACAGATCCTCAATTGGATTGAGGTCTGGGCTTTGACTAGGCCATTACATTACATTTAAATGATTTCCCTTAAACCACTTGTGTTGCTTTAGCAGTATGCCCTGCCGATGAAAAACACCTGGCATCACAAGGGCTAACATTGTCCTGCTGGAAGGTGAACCTCTGTCCCAGTCTCAAATCTCTGGAGGACTGAAACAGGTTTCCCTCAAGCATTTCCCTGCATGTAACCATCTATCATTCATTCAAATCTGACCAGTTTCCCAGGCCCTGCCGATGAAAAACACCTCTCATCTCGGGGTGATGAGAGGTGTTGGTTTTGCACCCGACATAGCGGAGAGTACCAGAGTACCTTCTTCCATATGTTTGGGGAGTCTCCCACATGCCTTTTGGTGAACACCAAATGTATTTGTTTATTTTTTTCTTTAAGCAATGGCTTTTTTTCTGGCCTCTCTTCTGTAAATTTCAGCTCTGTGCAGTGTACAACTTAGTGATCCTATGGACAGATCCTCCAATCTCCACTGTGGAGCTTTGCAGCTCCTTCAGGGTTATCTTTGGTCTCTTTGTTGCCTCTCTGATAAATGCCCTCCTTGCCTGGTCTGTGAGTTTTGGTGGGTGGGCCTCTCTTGGCAAGTTTGTTGTGGTGCCATATTCTTTACATTTTATAATAATGGATTTAATGGTGCTCTGTGGGATGTTCAAAGTTTGACAATTTTTTATAACCCAACCCTGATCTGTACTTCTCCACAACTTTGTCCCTGACCTGTTTGGAGAGCTCATTGGTCTTCATGGTGCTGCTTGCTTGGTGGTGCCCCTTGCTTAGTGGTGTTGCAGACTCTGGGGCCTTTCAGAACAGGTATATATACTGAGATCATGTGACAGATCATGTGACACTTAGATTGCACACAGGTGGACTTTTTAAAACTAATTATGTGACTTCTGAAGGTAATTGGTTGCACCAGATCTTATTTAGAGGCTTCATAGCAAAGGGAGTGAATACATTTGCACACACCAATTTTCCATTTAAGAATTTTTTTAAACAAGTTATTTTTTAAATTTCACTTCACCAATTTGGACTATTTTGTGTATGTCCATTACATGAAATCCCCCCCAAAAACATTTAAATTGCAGGTTGTAATGCTACAAAATAGAAAAAACACCAAGGGGGATAAATACTTTTGCAAGGCACAGTAGCAACATAATGACAATTAATTATAATGTAAATGAGAAAAGAATGTCTCATCAACTTTTAGTTTGTCAATCAAATATCATCTTTCAGGAAAGCTCATTGAGCTGTGATTCTCTTTCGCTCCTGACTGCTCCATGAAATCAATGCAGTGCATTTGTAGGCCTACCATTGGTAGTTGAAGAGAATATGTCATTCAACTAAACAAGTTCAATGAGGTCGCTTGGAATGAGACCAGACTGAGTGTGTCATTCTAACCCTACGGGCTTGGATTTGAACAGAATGTAACTGCCATGAGTCTTTCAACTTATTTTCTGGTGTCAGAATGATTTAGAGCTATCTTACGCATTGACCACAGGACAGAAGAATCAGCCAACCCACTCTGCACACACTGGTTGAATCAACGTTGTTTCCACGTCACTTCAATGAAATTACATTGAACTAACGTGGAATAGACATTGAATTGACATCTGTGCCCAGTGAGAAGCTCCAACCGGAGAGCAATAATATCCCCACAAGGGCTAAAACTGACAATTGCAGTATTTGTGAGGGTTTATTATGTAGGCTACAATAGTCCATTCCCGGAATTATACACTAGAAAGTGAGCTTGGGGCATTAGTTCTAAAATGTCACATCCACAATGATGTTTGTTGCCCTTGAGAAATGAACTGAAATATGCATTTGAAATGCAACTGAAACCAATAAGACATGCCAATGAAACATGAGGGAAAACGAATGCAAACATTCAGATTCAAGTGTCACTTGCACTCACAGTACTGAGGCGCAATACTCTTTATGGCAAGGATGTCCGTTTGGAGCAATTAGACAATGGTGTGACTTAGTGTGTAATCTTCAATTATCCTACTTCTCATCATCTCAGGCCAGACTGTAACCTCAAGCCTCCACCAAAACACAGTGCCAATGCCAGCAAAAACAATGGCAATGGAGCCTGCAGCACATGGTTCCAATAGAGACCCTGAACTCCATTGACTTCTTACAGAAATCACCAAATATCCTTGTGAAACGGGGTTACATAGACATTCCAAGTGAGAGAACAAATCATTTCTCTAGAACATCACAACAGTATTGAGCTAAAGTGACTTCCTAGGATCAAGTTTTCCCCTCCCTGGGCTTACTGCATCTGTTTCAAGATCACATGTGCTGTGCTGACCAGACCAGCACTGTTGGGTGCTGATTATTCTGTGAGCCACAACACAAATAGATGATTTGTTCTTTCCAGAAACAGTGTTTATGATGTGGCAGTGCAGACAATTTACCTCACGTCTCTGTTTCACTTGTTCATGCTCCTTAGAAAACATTAAAAGCGCCTTTGTTGACAAAGTGGAAACAGATGTTCCACAAAACTTACAAATCCTGAAAAACTACAGTTTGACTTATTTGGCCGAAAGATATAAGGCAATTATTATTTGTAGTTGAATCTGAGATAAATCATAGATAAACTACTTCAATTGGAAGAAAATGTCCTTAACTATTACCTTGTGGCATTTATAAATTAGACACAGAAGTTCATGGTTTGTGCCACACTGGCACAAACTCACACATTGACTGTAAAAATGAATCTTGATTTCCACAGCTATGAGTTGTAAGAGACTAAGGGCTACATTTTAGACTGTGTATTTCAGAGGATAAACTAAACATCCTATTCAGTTGAATTGTATTGTGGGTAATGCAGTGCACTGGGGTGTAGACATTTCATTGTTGTTACGTGGCCAGAGAGCTACCCATCAGTTATGTGAGAAGTTAATTCAGTTGTTCAAATTCAAATGTCAAATGACTTTTTCAAGTTAGTCAAGTTCATAGTGCCATTCCTATTAGGCTTGACATTACACTTTACAGAACCCTACTATGATGACATGGCCAGAGGTTTACAGAGGAAAAAGTGAATGGTTTGAGCTTAAGCCTGAGGGGAAAAACTGAGGTAAGGAAGATGGAAACTATTGCTTTGGGAGAAACAGAGACTTTGTATTGAGTGAGTGAGTCGGTCGGTCAGTTGGACAGACCAGACCAGACCAGACCAGACCAGACCAGACCAGACCAGACAGACAGACAGACAGACAGACAGACAGACAGACAGACAGACAGACAGACAGACAGACAGACAGACAGACAGACAGACAGGACAGACAGGACAGACAGGACAGACAGGACAGACAGGACAGATAGAGACAAGGGGAGAGAAATAATATAGCATTCAATCCCAATTAACATTAGGACAGATTTGACCTGTCTGCCACAGTAGCCCTGCCTCCACCTAGCCTCCCAGCTTCCCAGCCCCAGCTCATGTAGGAGGAGATGCATGGTAGGAGATTCCTCCAAACCAAAGGAGCAAAAACAAATGGAAGTAAATACATTGAAGTAGAACAAGGTTGTTTCAAGGCATGTTACCACATAAATCATCTAACTACAACAAAAATACTCATTTATGAACCACCATCACACCTTACTTTTACTATATATTACTTCCTTCAATAAACCTCAATCAACCACCTCTCCGGGGGATGTTTCAATAGCTGACGTTCAATTGAGCCCACATATTTGAACAACCAAGAATACACTTCTTTCAGGCTGTATTCCTTCTAGCTTCTAGTAGCCCACAGTACCCTGTTTGTTCCATGTCGGATGCAGAGTGCAGGCAATGAATGCATCTCAAATGTTTCCTAAATTGCTACTGCAACAGAACACATTGGTGTGTACATAAAGTCTGCATTGATAAATGCAGCCCAATGGTAAGCCAGCTAGGAAATGTACATAGCCAAGAATGACCTTTCATAAACACAGAGGAATGTTCAATGTTAAATCTGGTTGGAGCAGAATGTAATGCATGTGCTTGATCACAGGTCAGACATCCCCACAAACACAAACTCCACCTCTAAATCATCTACAGTAAAAGCTGAACGGCAGTGAGAGGATACATTCCGAAGGATTATGGAGTAGGACAGGAGTTTTTATGGCACTAATCTTTATATACTGTCCCCAAAGTATATAGCTGTGACTATAGCTGAAAATAATTGTGTATGATAAATGGAAAATAAACAGAAAATGGATTCCTATTTAATAAGTCTTAACGGAAAGCAAACAGTGACTTCTCAGAGGAGCACTGGATCAAATCAAATGTTATTTGTCACATGCTTCTTTGTCTTGCAGAGAGGTTGTTGTCCTGGCAGTCTCAGTCATCAGGCCTACCACCATCGTGTCGTCAGCAAACGTAATGATGGTGTTGGAGTCGTGCGCGGCCACGTAGTAGTGGGTGAACAGGGAGTACAAGAAGGGACTAATCACGCACCTGAAGGGCCCCCGTGTTGAGGGTCAGCGTGGCAGGTGTGTTGTTGCCTACTCTCACCATCTGGGATCGGACCCATCAGGAAGCTGAGGATTCAGTTGCAGAGGTGTTCAGTCCCAGGGTCCTGAATCTAGTGATGAGCTTGGGGGGCACTATGGTGTTGAATGCTGAGCTGTGGTCAAATAACAGCATTCTTACATAGGTGCTCCTCTTGTCCAGGTGGGAGAGGGTAATGTGGAGTGCAATAAAGATTGCATTATCTGTGGATCTGTTGGGGTGGTATGCGAATTGGAGTGGGTCCAGTGTCTGGGTGTTGATGTGAGCCATGAACAGCCTTTAAACGCATTTCATGGCTACAGATGTGAGTGCTACGGGGCGAAACTAATTTAGACAGGTTACCTTAGCTTTCTTGGGCACAGTGACTATGGTGGTCTGCTTGGAAAATGTAGCTATTACAGACTGGGTCAGGGAGAGGTGGAAAATGTCAGTGAAGACACTTTCCAGCTGGTCAACGCATGCTCTGAGTACGCGTCCTGGTAATCCATCTAGCCCTGTGGCCTTGTGAATGTTAACCTGGTCAAAGGCATTACTCACATTTTTTTATTTTACCTTTATTTAACCAGGTAGGCTAGTTGAGAACAAGTTCTCATTTACAACTGTGACCTGGCCAAGATGAAGCATAGCAAGGTGAACAGACAGCAACACAGAGTTACACATGGAGTAAACAATAAACAAGTCAATAACACAGTAGGGAAAAAAAGTAGGCGAATAATTACAATTTAGCAGATTAACACTGGAGTGATAAATGATCAGATGGTCATGTGCAGGTAGAGATACTGGTGTGCAAAAGTGCAGAAAAGTAAATAAATAAAAACAGTATGGGGATGAGGTAGGTAAATTGGGTGGGCTATTTACTGATGGACTATGTACAGCTGCAGCGATCGGTTAGCTGCTCAGATAGCAGATGTTTAAAGTTGGTGAGGGAGATAAAAGTCTCCAACTTCAACGATTTTTGCAATTCGTTCCAGTCACAGGCAGCAGAGAATTGGAAGGAAAGGCGGCCGAATGAGGTGTTGGCTTTAGGGATGATCAGTGAGATACACCTGCTGGAGCGCGTGCTACGGGTGGGTGTTGCCATCGTGACCAGTGAACTGAGATAAGGCGGAGCTTTACCTAGCATGGACTTGTAGATGACCTGGAGCCAGTGGGTCTGGTGACAAATATGTAGCGAGGGCCAGCCGATTAGAGCATACAGGTCGCAGTGGTGGGTGGTATAAGGTGCTTTATTAACATAGCAGATGGCACTGTGATAAACTGCATCCAGTTTGCTGAGTAGAGTATTGGAAGCCATTTTGTAGATGACATCGCCGAAGTCGAGGATTGGTAGGATAGTCAGTTTTACTAGGTTAAGTTTGGCAGCGTGAGTGAAGGAGGCTGTGTTGCGAAATGGAAAGCCGATTCTAGATTTGATTTTGGATTGGAGATGTTTGATATGAGTCTGGAAGGAGAGTTTACAGTCTAGCCAGACACCTAGGTACTTATAGATGTCCACATATTCTAGGTCGGAACCATCCAGGGTGGTGATGCTAGTCGGGCGTGCGGGTGCAGGCAGCGAACGGTTGAAAAGCCTGCATTTGGTTTTACTAGCGTTTAAGAGCAGTTGGAGGCCACGGAAGGAGTGTTGTATGGCATTGAAGCTCGTTTGGAGGTTAGATAGCACAGTGTCTAAGGAAGGGCCAGAAGTATACAGAATAGTGTCGTCTGCGTAGAGGTGGATCAGGGAATCGCCCGCAGCAAGAGCAACATCATCGATATATACAGAGAGAAGAGTCGGCCCGAGAATTTAACCCTGTGGCACCCCCATAGCCCATAGAGACTGCCAGAGGACCGGACAATCAGCTATGAAGAGCAAGATCACACAGTTGTCTGAAACAGCTGTTGCTCTTATGCATGGTTCAGTGATGCTTGCCTCGAAGCGAGCCTAGAAGGCATTGAGCTTGTCTAGTTGGCTCGCATCACTGGGCAGTTTGCGGCTGTGATTCATTGGACCATTTCTGTATTGACCGCGTAACTGGTACTTCCTTTTTGAGTTTAGCTTGTAAGCAGGTATCAAGAGGATAGAGTTATGGTCAGATTTGACAAAAGGAGGGCTAGGGAGAGCCTTGTATGCGTTTCTGTGTGTGGAGTAAAGATGAGTTGTCGCCTGTAGATGAACAGGTGACATGCTGGTAAAAATGAGGTAAAACGGATTTCAGTTTCCCTGCATTAAAATCACCAGCCAATGAGAAGCAACACCTCTGGGTGTGCATTTTATTCTTTGCTTATGGCCCTATACAGCTGGTTGAGTGCAGTCTGTGGTGGTAAACCAGCATTTGCAGTGGTAAATAGACAGATACAATTTTGGGGGGATTAAAACTCTATCGGTAAATAGTATGGTCTGCAGCTTATTACATTTCAAGAAGATTCAATACTTACATTTCAAGTCGGAAGTTTACCTACACTTAGGTTGGAGTCATTAAAACTCATTTTTCAACCACTACACAAATGTATTGTTAACAAACTATCGTTTTGGCAAGTCGGTTAAGACATCTACTTTTTGCATGACACAAGTAATTTTTCCAACAACTGTTTACAGATAGAATATTTCACAATTCCAGTGGGTCAGAAGTTCACATAATTTTTTACCTTCACTTATTTCAGGGGCAGAACGACAGATTTGTACCTTGTCAGCTCGGGGACTCAAACTTGCAACGTTTCGGTTACTAGCCCAACACTCTAACCACTAGGCTACCCTGCCGCCCCACATACACTAAGTTGATTGTGCCTTTAAACAGCTTGGAAAATTCCAGAAAATTATGTCATGGTTGTATAAGTTTCTGATAGGCTAATTGACATTATTTGAGTCAATTGGTACCTATGGATGTATTTCAAGGCCTACCTTCAAACTTAGTGCCTCTTTGCTTGACATCATGGGAAAATCTAAAGAAATCAGCCAAGACCTCAGAAAAACATTGTAGACCTCTACAGGTCTGGCTCATCCTTGGGAGCAATTTCCAAACACCTGAAGGTACCACGTTCATCTGTACAAACAATAGTACGCTATTATAAACTCCATGGAACCACGCAGCCGTTATACCGCTCAGGAAGAAGACGCGTTCTGTCGCCTAGAGATGTACTTACTTTGTGTGCGAAAAGTGTAAATCAATCCCAGAACAACAGCAAAGGACCTTGTGAAGATGCTGGAGGAAACAGGTACAAAAGTATCTATAGCCACAGTAAAATGAGTCCTATATCAACATAACCTGAAAGGCCGCTCAGACTACGGTTTGCAACTGCACATGGGGACAAATATCGTACTTTTTAGAGAAATGGCCTCTGGTCTGATGAAACAAAAATAAAACTGTTTGGCCATAATGACCATTGTTATGATTGGAGGAAAAGGAGGAGGCTTGCAAGCCGAAGAATACCATCCCAACTGTGAAGCACGGGGATGGCAGCATCATGTTGTGAGGGTGCTCTGCTGCAGGAGGGACTGGTGCACCTCACAAAACAGATGGCATCATGAGGACGGAAAATTAAAACGGCTGCTATCTACACCTAATCATCACCAAATTTCTGACCGGACATGCAGGGAATGTGTTCAGGTACCCTGACCTCCATGGGATTTTATTAGTAACTCTCACACAGATATCATGTGAATATGGCATAAATAATGTCAAAATGTGTAGAACTGCAGGAAATTAGATTTAATACTGCAAAAAAAATCTCGCCACCCCATGGCAAAATGTGTAGAATTGCAGGAAATTAGTTTTAAAACTTCAAATGTTTCTCTGCCCCATTGCAAAATGTGAAGAATTGTGGAAATGTTGCTTTTAAACTAAATTTTTAGAATTCCTGGAAAAAAAACAGAGCACCACAACAAAACAAAAAAATCCACTGCCAAGAGGGGGACACTAAAACGGTTTGCCTGCAATTTGGGGGGGGCTCCCAATCTCGCGTTGGGCCCCCAAAGGCACTGCGTACAAGATTCCGGTTTCACCTCTCTAACTCCTTGAAACATTTTCTTTGTGGTTGACTTGCCAGCTATTGTCGTTAAGACATTGCATGTGCCCCACGATGAAAGAGCAACAGTGTCTCTAAACCAGTGGTCACCAACCGGTCGATCGCCAAGGCATTCCTACTCGATCACCAAACATTTCTGTAAAACCCCCACCGACAAAGCCTTTCCATTTTTTTAATATTTGTTTCACATTGTTGGCAGTAGTTGCCCTTGATTCAGCAGCCCTAGCACAGGGAAGGTGAAGTGTTCCCATTTTTAACCATATGATGTGTCTGAAGGTAGAACTCTGCGTACCCGGCAGACCCAAAGAGAAAATCAAGCGCACCTATAGGCCTACCACTGGCCAATCAGATAGCTCAGATCTCCGTGTCGGCACAGTTTCCTCCAGCACACAGTGAAGTTGATACTGTGAGATTTCGAAACGTTTAAAACCATGACTAGAGACAGACCCAATGAATACAGCAAAGAGCCGCTGTTTTTAAGAGTAATTCATGTCTACATTGTTATTCAGCACTGTCAACACTTTTTAAAACACGTATAAGCAGGACGACGCTGGGCAAATTGTGCGGCGCCCTATGGGACTCAATCACAGCCGGATGTGATGCAGCCTGGTGTATAGTAAATTCTTTCGATAAGCTTGTGTAATTATTAGCAGCTTGTGTCTTTTTTTAACACGAGGAATATTTAACTTTGTCTGGTCATAGGAGACACAACATGAATTGGTGCATGAGGCAGAATAATGCAGTGCGACTTGAGTTTCGCCATCAACTGGAAGACTTTTCTCAGCGAAGGGAGGGAGAGCGGAGGGACGGTGAGTTGGGTGAGAGGCAGCCTCATCGCTGCTCTCTCTCTCCCTCCTTCCCTCCCTCCTCTCAGACTGACCATCAGATGCAGGCCATCAGTCCAGTCAAATAAAACAATACAAATGATTGTGCCTCACAAGTAATACAACAAATTCTCTATTACCAGTGTGATCATATACCTACATTTTTTTTTAAATATAATAACAAAATGGTCTGAGAAGAACAACATTGGCAGGGCAATTATACCATAGCCAATATGCAGTGATAATGTATTGGGCCTATAGCCTACCTACTGCAAAAACCTCATTGCTTCAGAACTGTTTTTAATAGGTTAACGTGGCATAGGTTTAAGTTTTTTAAGTCATGTTTAAAAAAAATCTGAGCGGTAGATCTCGGCTTGCATTTTGAATCGGAAAGTGATCTTGACTCAGAAAAGGTTGGTGAACACTGCTCTAAACTCTAAAATGTGGGCGGAAATGTTCTCAGCCAAAGCCCCTAATTTGAATCCCCATACCTCTCTCATCATCCCCCACCACAGAACCACACTAGTCTGTCCTCATCGCTAACATTAGACAATGTATGTCCCAAATGGCACCGTATTAACTACAAAGTGCAATTTGGGACGCACACCAGTGTAACCTCAACCTGCAGCTGTGAGTCACCACCAGATGACCATTTCCAGATTAAAAGGTAAAGTCTCCATTAAGGCTGTGTTTGCACCCCAAATGGCATCCTATTCCCAACACAGTGCACTACTTTTGAACAGAGCCCTATGAGTCCTGGTCAAAAATAATACACTACATAGGGAATAGGATGCCATTTGGAATCTGTGTGGAGGGCTTTGCCTAAGCCTGGCTGTGTTTCACAGAGCTTCTGTGTGGAGCTAGCCACACATGCCCCATGTCTTAGTGAATGGAAAAGCTGAGTCTGATATTCTCTCAGTAAATATCACAGCTGGAGAGATCACAAAGGGCTGAGTCTATACGTCTTGTACTCTACAGCACTGCTCTCTGGATCATTATTATCTCTATCAGAGGTGGCATCACAGGTCCCAGAGTGGTGTGGCGGACAAAAACGTCTGGGGCCCGTAGTTCTTCCTTATCTGGTAACCTCACCAGGTAAAACCTTATACGGTATGACGTGATTAATCTGTTGTAAGAAGGTTTAATATGGGATATGATAGAACCAGATTTTTTTAATCAGGTCACATGGTTAAAAAAAAAACTCCTAGAAAAACTCCTGGCCTTGGGGAGGATGAAAATTCTGTCAAACTTGTTAATTGTTTATTACTACAAACACAGAGAAAGCAACATGATTAGACAATAAAACTCACACGGCTGAGCTTGATTTATGTAGGTTTGCATCGTGTAGTCCGGCCCTAAACAACTGTAAGCCTAATTCAAAATGATCTCACAGTCTATGTCAGCTATTGTGTTTATTGACTAATTCCAGTTAATGATTTTGGATTGAAAAAGTCTAGGTAGCCTAGTCAGCCCAAGTTTGAAAATAAACCAAATTTGATCCCATTTACATTTTCTGACAAACAAATGGACTATAAATACACTATGTTACCTCTTCGTTTACCTTGGCCAGAGGGACAGGGCACATAGTAGGCCAGGCTAAGACTATGCAGCTGCTGTTGTTTTTGTTTTATTATTTAACCTCTAAGTAGGCAAGTCAGTTAAGACCCCCCCCCCCCCCCACAAAAAATGCTTCTGATTAAATCACCAAGTGAGCATGCCAGAGTTAAGGACATTTCTTTTTTCTTTGATCTGTTCTTCTGTCCTGCACCTGATGTGAATATTTGGATGTTGGATGTGCATATTTTTCAATGCACAAAAAACCCCAGAATCACCCTGAGGCATCCAGCTGTTACTCTAAAGTGCTGTCTGTCATCACTTGATTTCAGAGACATTTTAAAAATGGAAACTTGTGGTTTGAGCTGAAACTCAGAGCTCTGGTCTGCACTCCCCTCATAAGATTGGTATGTGAACTCGAGGGCCTGCAGAGTGAGCAGAACAGCAAGATAACACTCTGCAATTAGCTGTAGGCTTGTAGGACATACTTCCATGAGGTGCGCAATGAAGCCTTTAAGAGCCCAGCAGTATTACACTGACAGTTGTGAGTGCAAGACCTATGATTACTTATTTAGTTAGTTACCAGTAGCCTCACTTTCTTTGAAAAACTTCACGTGGGCTAGTGCACATGACTGTAAAGTCATCATTTTGGGTTCACA
The DNA here is from genome assembly GCF_002021735.2 of Oncorhynchus kisutch. Taxonomy (NCBI): domain Eukaryota; kingdom Metazoa; phylum Chordata; class Actinopteri; order Salmoniformes; family Salmonidae; genus Oncorhynchus; species Oncorhynchus kisutch. The sequence goes on from NC_034176.2 coordinate 38,250,225, forward strand.
ATTTAGTTTTGGCTTGACTATTCACTTTTTTTGAAAGCCACATGTACGTAATACTTAGATGCTGTCAAAATGTGTGTCTTCACTCTGCACAGAACAGCTCAATAAAACCAGCTGTGAGGGATTTCTCTGAGGAGCAGTCAGGAACCAAATGTTCTGGCCCAGTGTAAAAATGTCAGTCAACAACGTCAACCAAAGTCAAGTGTCTATGGGGCCGTTTCCTGAACACAGATTAAACCTAGTCCTTTTTCTGACTAGGATTAGCCTTAATCTGTGTCTAGGAACCCACCCCTTTGTGTCTAACTAAGGCAGGCTTTATAGAAGGTAGATTGTTTACCTGCACATTATTGGCCATGGTGTTGATGAATTTAAATCCGGGGATCCTTTTGTCGCTGCACACCACACCTACGTCCTCTGTGTGCTTGCAGTCGGACACACCAATCCCGTTGGAGGTGCACAGTGCCAGGGTCTTCTCTTTTCCAGTGCACTGGACATTGTCAAACCAGATGCGTCCTGAAAAACATCAGGATTCTGAACACACTGTGGATATATCAAAAATAACTCTGTAGGGATAAATCTTTCTTTCACCTGACCAGTTGTAGCTAGCGTGGTCAAACAGCCAAGCGACTTTGGAAAAGTGGACTGGACACTGACAGCAAATATGCTGCTGAGATTGTACACTGGCTACCTTATCTCTAACCGATCTAAGCTACAGATGTGCCTTGTTCATTTCGGTAAAAGTTGAGTCAGAACGTTGACAAAGAGCACTACCGGTAATCCAAAACATCCAGCATTTATTCATGGAAAAGCCGGCCTGTCAGTGAAATATGTCAGAATAAACATAAATCCAAATGGCCTATTGAAAAGTTTCACTGGGAAAATTGGTTAATCCTGGCCAATAAAAAAACATCCCTTAAAATAGTCAATTATTTCCCCTTATCATTACACATATAAAGGTTTGAAGTGCAATAACGGACATCTTACCCTCTCCTTTCCCATATTTAGAGGACGGAAACCAGGAGACAGCCTCCAGGTAGCCCAACTCCCTGCACACCACCTGGGCAGAATGGATGGAGAAGTCATCATCACAGACTGTGCCCCACTCGCCATCATAGAAAACCTCCACGCGCCCCTCGTTGTGCTTGCGCTTGTCCCCTGCCAAACGCAGCTGTATCCTGGGTGTGTCAGGTGGCAGCTCCGGGGCACTGTACTGCTCCTGCTCAGGCTCTGGGTAGCCCTGTGGATAGCCGTGTGGGTAGCCTAGGTGTTCGTACTGGGCCCGGCACAGTTCTAACAGGCCCAACAGGATGGTGAAGCAGCAGGGGAGCGACCAGGCGGCCAGCATGGTGGTGTCTGTCAAGTCAGACAGTAGACAGAAGAGGTTATCTATGGGAGAGTAGGCAGAGATGAGGAAAATAACATTACCCATTTAAAATTCCTTTGGCTACTTTGTCATATGGTTTTTCACAGGGAGACTGCCTGGGGGTTTGGAATTCAGGATTGCAGCAAAGGAGATTAACAAGGGCAGCAAGTGCTTCACCTACATTCAAAGAATTACAGTAACGCCAATTGACCCTTCTCTAAGCCCCTCTTGGTTACTGTTGCAATCTCGGACAACATTTTCCCAGAAAGTCCAATTCACCACTCAAACCACTGGCAAAATCCACTCACAATGATCTCAAACTGTGTTTTTAAAAACGCAATGAAATTAAACACAGACTACCCCTTGCTAATCAGGAGACACTCGGGTGTGTTGTGGTGGACTGTCATTACAATTGCTTCAAAGGAACCAGGTAAAATTATGCTTGCAGTGTATTTAGCCTCTGAATAGCTCGGCATTCACTGTCAGCAAGCAGTCACAGCTACTAACCACTTTTAAAGCTAACAAGCGGAGGTGGGTTAGTGACGCGCTACAAGTAACGCATTACATGTACTTAAAGGCCCATTGCAATCAAAAACTGGATTGTGCTGTGTTTTATATATATTTCCACACTATGTGTGTGGACCACCTTTACTCCACACACAGAGATACAGACAAAGCTCTCCCTCTCCCTCCATTTGGCAAATCTGACCATAATTATATCCTCCTAACTACTGCTTACAAGCAAAAATTAAAGCAGGAAGCACCAGTGACTAGATCAATAAAAAAAGTGGTCAGTTGAAGCAGATGCTAAGCTACAGGACTGTTTTGCCAGCACAGACTGGAATATGTTCTTGTATTCCTCCGATGGCATTGAGGAGTACACCACATCAGTCATTGGCTTCATCAATAAGTGCATTGATAACGTCATCCCCACAGTGACCATACGTACATACCCCAACCAGAAGCCATGGATTAAAGGCAACAACCGCACCGAGCGAAAGGCCAGAGCTGACGATTTCAAGGAGTGGGACTCTAACCCTGAAGCTTATAAGAAATCCTGCAATGCACTCCGACGAACCATCAAACAGGCAAAGCGTCAATACAGGACTAAGATCGAATCGTACTGCACCAGCTCTGACGCTCGTCAGATGTGGCAGGGCTTGCAAACCATTACAGACAACAAAGAGAAGCACAGCCGAGAGCTGCCCAGTGACACGAGCCTACCAGACGAGCTATACTACTTCTATGCTCGCTTCGAGGCAAATAACACTTAAACATGCATGAGAGCACCAGCTGTCCTGGAAGACTGTGTGATCACGCTCTCCACAGCCAATGTGAGTAAGACCTTTAAACAGGTCAATATTCACAAGGCTGCAGGGCCAGACGGATGACCAGGACGTATACTGCTAGCATGCGCTGATCAACTAGCAAGTGTCTTCACTGACATTTTCAACCTCTCCCTGTCCGTATCTGTAATGCCAACATGTTTTAAGCAGACCACCATAGTGCCTGTGCCCAAGAACACTAAGGTAACCCCCCTAAATGACTACCGACCTGTAGCACTCACATCTCTAGCCATGAGGTGCTTTGAAAGGCTGGTCATGGTTCACATCAACACCAATATCCCAGAAACCCTAGACCCACTCCAATTGGCATACCGCCCCAAAAGATCCACAGATGATGCCATTTCTATTGCACTCCACACTGCCCTTTCCCACTTGAACAAAAGGAACACCTATGTGAGAATGTTATTTATTGACTACAGCTCAGCGTTCAACACAAAAGTGTCCTCCAAGCTTATCAATAAGCTAAGGACCCTGGGAATAAACACCTCCCTCTGCAACTGAATCCTGGACTTCCTGATGGGCCGCCCCCAGGTGGTAAGGGTAGGTAAAAACACATCTGCCAAGCTAATACTCAACACAGGTGCCCCTCAGGGGTGAGTGCTCAGTCTCCTCCTGTACTCCCTGTTCACTCATGACTGCACGGCCAGGCACGACTCCAACACCATCATTAAGTTTGCCGATGACACAACAGTGTTTGCATGATCACTGACAATGAAAACACAGCCTATGGTGAGGAGGTCAGAGACCTGGCCGTGTGGTGTCAGGACAACAACCTCTCCCTAAACGTGATTAAGACAAAGGAGATGATTGTGGACTACAGGAAAAAGAGGACCGAGCACGCCCCCATTCTCATCGACGGGGCTGCAGTGGAGCAGGTTGAGAGCTTCAAGTTCCTTGGTGTCCACATCACCAACAAACTAACATGGTCCAAGCACTGCAAGACAGTCGTGAAGAGGGCACGACAAAACCTATTCCCCCTCAGGAGACTGAAAAGATTTGGCATGGGTCCTCAGATCCTCAAAAGGTTCTACAGCTGCACCATCAAGAGCACCCTGACTTGTTGTATCACTGCCTGGTATGGCAACTGCTCGGTCTCCGACCGCAACTGGGGCCAAGCTTCCTGCCATCCAGGACCTCTATACCAGGCAGTGTCAGAGGAAGGCCCAAATAATTGTTTAAAAAACCTCCAGCCACCCTAGTCATAGACTGTTCTCTGCTACTACATGGCAAGCGGTACCGGAACGCCAAGTCTCGGTCCAAGAGGCTTCTAAACAGCTTCTACCCCCAAGCCACAAGACTCCTGAACACCTAATCAAATGGCTACTGAGCCTATTTGCACCCCCCCCCCCCCCCCTCCTCTTTTACATCACTGCTACTCTCTGCTGTTGTTATCATCTATGCATTGTCACTTTAAATCCTCTACCTACATGTACATATTACCTCAACTAACCGGTGCCCCTGCACATTGACTCTGTACCGGTAACCTCCTGTATATAGTCTCGTTACTGTTATTTTACTGCTGCTCTTTAAATACTTGTATTTCTTATTCTTATCCGTATTTTTTTAACTGCATTGTTGGTTAGGGGCTCGTAAGTAAGCATTTCACTGTAAGGTCTACTACACCTGTTGTATTCGGCACATGTGATTTTAAACTTACTGTAAAATTGTGAACATGATAATAATGCCCCTTTAGTATAAGAGCTATTTGAAAAGACCGACAGAAATTTCAGCTTGTTTTGGTGGGAGGGAATTTTGGCCTTCCATGGTGACACCATGCAGTAAATGAGTTAATAGACCAATAAGAAAAGACTTCGAAACCTCTCTGCCAATAGCAGCAAATTATCAAGTTTCCCCTCTCCACTGAAACCACATCAAGACATCCTAGCAAAATACTTGCTTGAGAAAATGCTCTTTGCTAAGAAAACAATTGTATACTTATGTTTCAAAGTAGATTTGTTTAAGACTACCAAGAATCACTCCGTGTGACCCTGATTTACCCCACTGCAATTAACGTTTTTGGGAGGAACTAGTACTTTTCTAGTTCTCTCTGTGGACTGTACTTGTACTCTTACTCTGCTAAATTGGACCAAATCCCTTCAGTTACGTAGATTTATATGACTATTTCAACATTTTGTTACATTTCAGCCTTATTCTAAAATGTATTAAATTGTTTTTTTCCCTCATCAATCTACACACAATATCCCATTATTTTTTATATTTTGGCAAATGTATTAAAAATAAAGCCAGAAAATATCACATTTACATAAGTATTCAGACCCTTTACTCAGTACTTTGTTGAAGCACCTTTGGCAGTGATTACAGCCTCGACTCTTCTTGGGCATGACGCTACAAGCATGGCAGACCTGTATTTGGGGAGATTCTCCCATTCTTCTCTGCAGATCCTCTCTGTCAGGATGGATAGGGAGCGTCACTGCACAGCTATTTTCAGGTCTCTCCAGAGATGTTTGATTGGATTCAAGTCCGAGCTCTGGCTGGGCCACTCATGGACATTCAGAGACCTGTCCCAAAGCCACTCCTGCGTTGTCTTGGCTGTGTGCTTAGGGTTATTGTCCTGTTGGAAGGTGAACCTTCACCCCAGTTTGAGGTCCTGAGTGCTCTGGACAGGTTTTCATCAATGATCTCTCTGCACTTTGCTCCATTCATCTTTCCCTCGATCCTGACTAGTCTCCCAGTCCCTGCCACTGAAAAACATCGCCCCGGCATGATGCTGCCACCACCATGCTTCACCGTAGGGATGGTGCCAGGTTTTCTCCAGACGTGACGCTTGGAATTCAGGCCAAAGAGTTCAGTCTTGGTTTCATCAGACCAGAGCATCTTGTTTCTCATGGTCTGAGAGTCCTTTAGGTGCCTTTTTGCAAACTCCAAGCAGGCTGTCATGTGCCTTTTACTGTGGAGTGGCTTCCGTCTGGTCACTCTACCATAAAGGCCTGATTGGTAGAGTGCTGCAGAGATGGTTGTCCTTCTGGAAGGTTCTCCCATCTCCACAGAGGAACTCTGGAGCTCTGTCAGAGTGATCATCGGGTTCTTGGACACCTCCCTGACCAAGGCCCTCCTCCCACGATTGCTCAGTTTGGCCGGGCGGCCAGCTCTAGGAAGAGTCTAGGTAGTTCCTTCAACCTCATGGCTTGGTTTTTGCTCTGACATGCACTGCCAACTGTGAGACCTTATATAGACAGGTGTGTGCCTTTCCAAATCATGTCCAATCAATTGAATTTACCACAGGTGGACTCCAATCAAGTTGTAGAAACATCTCAAGGATGATCAATTGAAACAGGTTGCACCTGAGCTCAATTCCGAGTCTCAAAGGAAAGGATTTGAACACTTATGTAAACGATTATTTATTTATTTTAAATAACAAAAATTACTTTGTGTGTAGATTGATGTAACTGAACAAAATGTGGAAAAAGTCAAGGGGTCTGCACTGTATATATCGTATTTTTAATACAGACTAGCTAAAAAAAAACAAGTGAACATTTACCAATTATCCAATGGATTATGTACACTTTCTGGTTAAAAAAGTGGAGGTGCAAAAACATAGGTTTGCACCCGTATTTTAATTTGCTCCATAGTTCAGGTGGCCAAGTGTAGGCTTTGGAGAAAAGCTGTTTGGATGAAAATAAATGTAGACTAAAAGTATTAGCATGCCATATCATAGAGGAGGTGTTTAAAAAAAATCTATGTCTACTCATAGCCAATCACCCGGCTTAACAACAACAACAAACTATTACTCCGCTCTGGTCAATCATGGCAGGATGTCATGTGGCATGAAGTCACAGAGAAAAACATTGATTTACACTACCGTTCAAAAGTTTGGGGTCACTTAGAAATTTAATTGTTTTTGAAAGAAAAGCTCATTTTTTTATCCATTAAAATAACATCAAATTGATCAGAAATACAGTGTAGACATTGATAATGTTGTAAATGACTATTGTAGCTGGAAACCGGCAGATTTTTATGGAATATCTACATAGGTGTACAGAGGCCCATTATCAGCAACCATCACTCCTATGTTCCAATGGCACGCTCTGTTAGCTAATACAAGTTTATCATTTTAAAAGGCTAATTGATCATTAGAAAACCCTTTTACAATTATGTTAGCACAGCTGAAAACTGTTGTTCTGATTAAAGAAGCAATAAAGCTGGCCTTCTTTAGAGTAGTTGAGCATTAGCATTTGTGGGTTCGATTACAGGCTCAAAATGGCCAGAAACAAAGACTTTCTTCTGAAACTCGTAAATCTATTCTTATTCTGAGAAATCTATATGGGACAGCTGTCAATTTCTTGGTCCTTAAGTTAAAATGGTATACTTTTTTATTTATTACAATTTTCTATAGTCAATTTTGGTCTTTAATGGAGGGCTGACAGACAAGTTCTTTACATTTGTACTCATCAGACCTCTTGCCTCTTCAATTTTTGCTGTAATGCTGCAATTAGTTGGTTATAATTTTGAGTAGAGCAGACATTTCCATATGTTTTTGTTAGCTGTATGTGTGACATACTGTAACTCCACCAGTCCTATTTATGATATAATTTACAAAGAATATACCTTTTTAAACCATTTTTCTGAAACTCGCCAGTCTATTCTTGTGAGAAATTAAGGCTATTCCATGCAAGAAATTGCCAAGAAACTGAAGATCTCGTACAACGCTGTGTACTACTCCTTTCACAGAACAGCGCAAACTGGCCCTAACCAGAATAGAAAGAGGAGTGGGAGGCCCTGGTGCACAACTGAGCAAGAGGACAAGTACATTAGAGTGTCTAGATTGAGAAACAGACCCCTCACAAGTCCTCAACTGGAATCTTCCTTAAATTGTACCCGCAGAACACCAGTCTCAACGTCAACAGTGAAGAGGTGACTCCGGGATGCTGGCCTTCTAGGCAGAGTTCCTCTGTCCAGTGTCTGTGCTCTTTTGCCCATCTTAATATTTTATTTTTATTGGCCAGTCTGAGATATGGCTTTTTCTTTGCAACTCTGCCTCGAAAGCCAGCATCCCGGAGTCGCCTCTTCACTGTTGACGTTGAGACTGTTACTTGTTATTCGACCCCTGCCTGCCTTGACCTGTCGTTTGCCTGTCCCTGTCGTTGCAATAAACATTGCTACTTCACACAGTCTGTACTTGGGTCTTACCTTGATTCCTGATTTTTTTTAAGCATAACTCCTTTTAAGACTGCAGCAACATTTCACACAAGGCATTAAGCAATTCAACAATATAGTGGCTTTCAAGTGATGTAAACTAAAGGCTATGTATGTCTGGCAGTGGGGGTTGGATCTTTCCATTTTCCAGCATCTTTCTATTTTCTTCAATGTAACGTGGGCAGTTGGTTACACAAGTTACAAAACATAGACGTTACAAAGTCAAGCCCACAGGGTCTGCATCTCCTCACAGCCTAATAACCATTCTAATGTTTTCATTAAACCACATGGATAAGATACACACAGAAGCTACAGTACTTTATGACAAATGTCATCTGGGATCTAAGATGTATGACCAGATCTTAAATTGAAATTCCATCCTGCTTCAGCACTCAAAGATTTAAGGGCTCAAAGTGGAGTGCAGTACAGTATCACAAAACACATTCCTAGCGCAAATGTAAGGTAAAGATTCAAAAGTACAAGATGGCCCACCCCATGAAATGGTGACCCCTTGGATCAAACAGAAGTCATTTAGCTTCCGCCAAACAAAGCAAGGTATCCAGGAAGCTCTGCCTCCATTTGGTCTTCAGTGGAAACCAATATGTGCAGGCAGATAAACTAAACACAGCAGCATCCATCAACCACCTAGAACGCTTCTTTCACAAGAAAGACAACATTAAATCTATGCGGAGACATAAAAAAAAATGGCCACTAGTTTTTACTAGTCATTTTTCCACTCGAGAATGTTAGACACAATTTCCACTGACTCGTCGCCATAGGGCATCTAGGTCATACGGTGGTGGTTCCGGGTTCAATATGTCAGGTCAGAAAGAGTTGGAGCCTTCCCAATACCTGTGCTCAGGCCATTATAATGTGTAGAACTAACTGGATAATTATAGAAGCACTGAAAAGAGTCTTATCGTGCGCTATGGGATGGTGAGAGAAGACGCTATAAATGCATTACATACAGGCAGCTCATAGAATGTGTACCAAAGTTAACCAAACCATCAACTTGAATAGTTATTCACTGTTCCTTCAAGGACAATACAGTAAACTAGAATCAAGCCAGAGAACTCCTGGCACATGGCATTGATTTATAGCACAGAACAGCACATCCAGGTAATAATACATAGGTATGCCATTTAACTAACATTCTCTGCAACCTAATTACACAACCACTATAGGCTATAGAGACTGCAATCACACATCATCATGTGAGAAATCAGTAAGATCAGTGTCCACAAAAGCAGAGGCATTTTGTTTCTCTCGCCCCAAGTAACTTCAACTAAACTGTGGTTGAATACTGTGCACCTTTCATCTCACAAATCCCACAACTATCCATTCCTGGCATAAATATTATCAGCGTTCCCACAATATGCTTGCATCCTTATTTGTGAACATTGCGAAACAGACTGCGATGTATTCTCATTATCGTCTACAATCAATTTTACAAATACAAAAGTCTAGACATAGAAACCGTTAACAACCAAATGTCATTATCAACATGAAATCAGAGTGCATTTGGTTATACGTGGCATATATGAACAAGTAGCCAAAGTTGCTTAAATTTAATAAGAAGCACAAAGACCATATAGCATATCAAGCACATTTTTCCAGTAATATCCTTTAGTAACTGTTTCATTAACACAATTTTCAAGTTATTTCCAAAAGAAGCTCTCACCACAGACGATTATCAAAAAATTATCTTGATCCCGTTGAAGACTATATATGGCTGCCTGATCTGATGCCCAAGTCACGAATGTATATTTTTACTCCCCAGGGATTAGGATTGCTACGTGATTTTCGGATGGTTTCTAAACTTTCACTCCCCCTTGCAATTTCAATGCCGCTTCCGACAAAAGTTATGCCTTGTGGATCTGCCCAGTTACGCCCACTGCTGAAATGACCTCACCGATGGCCTGAGCAGTGAGCGCTGGAAGTGGAATAGCCGTAATTCCTGGATATTTGGAGCGACACTGGGACGACAGCAAGGACAGCAAAATGCAGCTCAACAACTCTGATTTTGTGACACATTGGTGACACATTGGTACATTGGTTATCATGAGTTTGGCCATTTAGTCCGCGACAGCATCTGACAGTTACTCTTTGTACTGATCCTTGATAAACTGCCTCCACCATGTGCAAATGATATAGCCATCATGTTAAATGTGTATTTCTTGAATAGGCCCACAGCAGCTGTAGTTTTCATTGCCACAAAAGAACACAACATATTGATCGTTTGCATGGCCACATATTGAATGGTCAATATAAATTATTGAACAGATTCTCAAATCCCAGATTAGCTTTAATGATGAGACTAGCCTAAATGCCATGCCCAACAGCAATGGCAGTCACAAAGAAATGCAGAAACAGTCATTTATTTGGGTACATAATATTCATTTATTTGTTTTATTCATGTAAAAACAAGGCAGCAATGTCAAATCCACTCTTTTGTAAATATACAAATCTGGTTGGGACATATATTATTGCTTACAATACTGTCCTGGCAGTGGCTAGTACATTCAGCATCTCATCATTTGATTAAGGGAACATTGGAATCCAGCAAGGGCAGATAACAGTGATGGATAGCTTGCGGAGTACGATTAGCAGGTGAGAGCATGTTTGAAGCCTCCTCTCTTTTCTCTATCAGCTGTTGTCTTGAAGCAGTGACTGCATGTGGAAACGTTGAAGTATGTTTCAAAAGATTACATAAAGGAGTTGAAGACATCAGTGAATAAATGTTCACCCAGTCTGTATATAGAATAGGGATATAACGTAGCTTCTAAAATGTCATTCAAATAATGAATCTGTTGGAGAGGAAGTAGGGTTGGTTCACAAGTCTTTCAATACAGTACTGTACATATAAACAGCATTAAATATGTTACAGCTATATCCGCATGCAGTGTTGGAAAAATATGATTTGTCTATTACACATCATATATATTGGTCAGGACATCCGACTTGGCAACATGACATCAGGTTTGTTGCACTCACCCTGTAGCTCATGTCCTCACTTGTAGGCTCTGGTCGCTTCCATTTCTGATTGGAGAGCATCTTCAGAACGGCCAATCCAAAGGCTACAATCAAGACTCCTAACGAGTTGGCTACCAATGCCTCAGGTGGCAGGTTGGCATATGGCTGTGTCCCATTTGTAGTTCATTTTCTGTAGAAAAAGAAGTTATTCTGAAGAATTACACTTTGAACATTTTTGTAATATTGTCAACACAGCTAGATATCGGGGTGGCAGCTTAGCCTAGTGGTTAGAGCGTTGGACTAGTAAAGGTTGCAAGTTCAAATCCCTGAGCTGACAAGGTACAAATCTGTCGTTCTGCCCCTGAACAGGCATTGAAAATAAGAATTTGTTCTTAACTGACTTGCCTTAAATAAAGCTAAAATAAATTTCATTTTTTTGTCTGTGCATTCTGGAAATATTTGTATACAGTACATTGTTTCCTCCAAGTCCTTAACACAAAATATGAAATAAACCTAATCAGGCTCATATTCATAGTCTCAGAGTAGGATCAGTTTTGCCTTTTACATCACAATTTATAATATTGCATGGACAGGGGGACCTGATCCTAGATCAGCGCAATCTGAGACGCTATAAGAATATGGGCTTACATAGTGAACAATGTCTCTTACAATGCTAAGAAGAGTTTCTGGTTGAGTTTCTGGTTGATCCCTGAGATGCAGGACACGATTCTGAGTATCAGTATGCTGTCTCCCATCCACACATGGATGGGAGACATCACGTTGTAGCAGCTTGTGGAATGGCATGGGTGAGCAGGGCAGGAGGAAACCAACAAGGGCCACCACCCACGGAAAACAAAACAAACATTATTTCAGCCTCTCACAGCCATAGAAAATGGCATCACAATTCTAACAATCACCATGGATGCCAAGTAAGGCATAACACAAGTAGGTCATAATATGGCCAAATATGAATTCACAGTTGTTTTATGATAATGCCATTTTAATGTGTGCTTTGGCAGTGGCACATATACTAAACCTGACTGGTGAAGAGTGCTTTAGTGCAAATAACAATCCAAGGAGTAGAAGTTGGGAATGTCTTTGGAGTTGTGGAAATCAAACACAGCACAGAGCCCCAGGACAGAGCAGACCAGAGCCAGTATCATGACACCAGCATGCAGCAGCATCCAGGGCAGTTCATTCTACCCCCAGGTGAGGGGAAAGCAGTACAGCACCGCGCCTATAGCTACAGAACGAAAATGAAAAAAACTCACTTGACCTGGATATAAGTTGCAATTTAAGCTTTGTCTTAATTTTCTCAATCTCGTGGCAAGATGTCTTAATAGACCACACACTGACATACGTTTTGGCTTGTGCCTAGACAGGTACAGAATAGGGTATTAACATAGTATGCTGCCAAACCACTTAAGTTCTTGACATGTCTAGGGTGCAAGGCAAAGATGTGGAGGGAGCAGTGAAGGAAGTTTGGGTAGCTTAATGTAGCTTTCTGTGTGCAAAAACACCTATGGTGCATTCCGGAAAGTATTCAGATCCCTTCGCTTTTTCCACATTATGTTACCTTACAGCCGAATTCTAAAATTTATTAAATAAATAAATAATTCATCAATCTACACACAATACTCCATAATGACAAAGAAAAAACTTGTGCCAATTTATAAAAAAGAAAAACCAGAAATAAGTTAGTTAGACCCTTAGTTATGAGACTCGAAAATTGAGCTCAGGTGCATCCTGTTTTCATTGATCATACTTGATATGTTTCTACAACTCGATTGTAATTGATTGGACGTCATTTGGAAAGGCACACACCTGTCTATATAAATAAGGTCCCACAGTTGACGGTACATGTCAGAGCAAAAACCAAGCCATGAGGTCAAAGGAATTGTACGTAGAGCTCCGAGACAGGATTGTTTCGAGGCACAGATCTGGGGAAGGGTAACAAATCATTTCTGAAGCGTTGAAGGTCCCCAAGAACACAGTGGCCTCCGTCATTCTTAAATGGAAGAAGTTTGGAACCACCAAGACTCTTCCTAGAGCTGGCCGCCCAGCCAAACTGAACAATCGGGGGAGAAGGGCCTTGGTCAGGGAGGTGACCAAGAACCCTGACAGAGTTCCTCTATGGAGATGGAAGAACCTTCCAGAAGGACAACCATCTCTGCAGCACTCCACCAATCAGGCCTTTATTGTAGAGTGTCCATGAAATATTAGCTAACAGCACATTTGAACTTGAAATGAAAATACTTTGTCAAAATTAGAGTGGAGTCTTTTGTTAAGATCAGAACTCATGACATTACTACCCTGCATGAATCTGCAGGTAGCTAAACAACCAAGATCTATGGGTACAAATAGTCAAGTAAATGTGTCTGAGATACGAAGAATAAGATCATACACATAACATTAGCTAGCTAACAGTACACTTGAAATTGAACCCCTTTCTGTCAAAATAAAAAATGTGTAATATCTGAAGACGCGTTTCCTGTCTGATGCCATGCATGGTTGCCTTAGTTTGACAATGTAACCCAGACTGGTGGTGTTTTTTCTCCATATCCTTAGCTATCATATCAATTCCACTGATTTCAAAACTCGGTCCTCCAAAAAGTGGAGAGCATACACATAGCGTTAGCTAGCGAGCCAGCCTGCCAACATTAGCTAGCTAACAGTACACTTTAACTTGCCATTAGGTTTATGCAGCTTTACTACGCAATACTTTTTTTTTAAAGCTGCGTTCGACATGATTACCTAAACATACTCACCAGCTGCAATAGACAGATGCGGGCTATATGGCAGACCAATCCAAACTCATCTCTTGGCATGTCCAGCCCACTCATTATCTCAGCCATTCATGGCTAGCGGGAAGGTTCCTCCCTTTTTCTGTGGCTAAACCAACTAGGCTCATAATTAAACAATTTTATTTCGTATTTACAGATGTCATACAAGTTTGATATTAAGGCACATGAAAGTTCATGTGTTCGAGAAGGCATTTCGGCCAAAAAACGCTCAAACAGCTATCCTGTGAAGCCGTGACTTGCAACATATGCCTAGTTTCCTAAATCGGGTTACATATAAAATATATTTTGATTTGTTTAACACTTTTTTGGTTACTACATGATTCCATATGTGTTATTTCATAGTTTTGATGTCTTCACCGTTATTCCACAATGTAGAAAAAAGTTTTAAAAATAAAGAAAACCCTTGAATGAGTAGGTGTGTCCAAACTTTTGACTGGTACTGTACATCTGCGCAATTTATGAGAATAAAATCAGGACAAAAATCATAATAAACTATGTAGTCTACCAAATATTTCAGAAAGCACACCATGAGAAAATAAGTGATATACTCCTGTAAAATGGATAAACGTGTATGGAGAACTGAAAAATCAGAAACACACAACCAAGGAGGAGGAGAGGAATGAATCCAATTGGATGACAGAAACAAATGAAAATCAGAAGTTTTCTGTGGAAAGTGAAGTACCTGATGATGATTTTGGAGGACTTGACAGAACCATTAGGACTTATGGGAAGAGACTGCAACACAAGTCTTAGACAATTATGTGGAACCTGTGACAACTGATCCTTTTAGTTTGACAGAGTGTCCACCAACATCAGCAGCAATTGGAGATAATACACAGGATCAAGACAAAATAATTCACATGACAAATGAAATTACCGCTTTTAGTGAAATTGAGGACGACACAGAAAAAAAGGACTGGAGGGTCTGAACCTCTGTCCGACAAGTATGTTGAAGAAAACGCTGAGAAAGAGGAGAAAACCTATGTAGAACCCACAACTCTTTCTGCTGAACAGAACAGGGATTATCTAAAGATGGTGATACATCTTGGCTACTTTTTATTTTGTGGGGGTGTATGTAATTCTAATTGTCTGCATCATTTCCAATCCCCATATATTTTTTTGTAAATATATATTTAAAATCCACTACCGTTCAAAAGATTGGAGTCCTTGTTTTTGAAAGAAGAGCACATTTTTTGTCCATTAAAATAACATCAAATTGATCAGAAATACAGTGTAGACATTGATAATGTTGTAAATGACTATTGTAGCTGGAAACGGCAGATTTTGTTTATGGACTATCTACATAGGCGTGCAGAAGCCCATTATCAGCAACCATCACTCCTGTGTTCCAATTGCACGTTGCGTTAGCTAATCCAAGTTTATAATTGGAAAAGGCTAATTGATTATTAGAAAATCCTTTCGCAATTATGTTAGCACAGCTGAAAAATATTGTTATGATTAAAGAAGCAATAAAACTGGCCTTCTTTAGAGTAGTTGAGTATCTGGAGCATCAGCATTTGTGGGTTCGATTACAGGCTCAAAATGGCCAGAAACAAAGACCTTCTTCTGAAACTCGTCAGTCTATTCTTATTCTGAGAAATCTATATGGGACAGCTGTCAAAAATTGTATACTTTTTTATTTATTACAATTTTCTATAGTCAATTTTGGTCTTTAATGGAGGGCTGACAGACAAGTTCCTTACATTTGTACTCATCAGACCTCTTGCCTCTTCAATTTTTGCTGTAATGCTGCAATTAGTTGGTTATAATTTTGAGTAGAGCAGACATTTCCACATGTTTTTGTTAGCTGCATGTGTGACATACTGTAACTCCACCAGTCCTATTTATGATATAATTTACGGACTATACCTTTTTAAACAGTTTTTCCAAAAATATTTATATTTTTTTAATCAATTAGCATATTTGAGTTTAACTATAATATTTGTTGGCCTCTTAGTAAAGAAGGAGAAGAGGAGAAAGAGGACCATAAAGGTAGCGTTATACAATCTCCATAGAGCATGACACTGTTTCTGTTGAGCCAATTTTTCGAAGGACCGACTGAGGATGTAGAAAAAAACAGAAGACCATACAGACCTAGACATTATTGAAGAGGACAATGTAGACCGTGTATTTGGTAAAGCAACAGACAGTGAAGCTCAAACCGTTTCTGTTGAATCTGATGCCCAAATTCATTTTCAGATGGAGAGTACAGAAAAATGCCCCTGACCACTGACTGGGATGAAACAAGTACACCAATAGCAGAGTCAACTGCAATGATAAAATAACAGGATGAGGAAAATACAAATGACATGACAACTATTGGAATGATCAGTGGAATGTCTAGTAAATCTGAGAGCCCACAAACTGATGTGGAAATCAAAGTTCCAGAAACTCTATCCACACAAAAAAAGGAGCTGGGGATTCCAAGGAGTAAATAGAGACAGAGGACAAAAATGCACGTTTTACAACACATGTCAACAAGTCATTTTCTAACCAGAAATGGATTTGGAGAGAAACAATGTACTGGGTATTCCACATTTACAGCGATAGACAAACATGATGAAGAAGAAAAAGAGGGCTATGAAATTACTGCCAAAACCAACAAACAGGCTCAAACTATACCTGTGTCAGAGGACAGTGAAATAGGAGAAACAGGTTAAACATCATTAGAGACTATTGAGGAGGTTGAGGAAGAAGACGTACAACAACTGTCAGTGAAGCTCTCACAGCTTCTGTTGAATCTCATTCCCCAGTTCTAGGTAGAGCCACAGAACATTTTGAGAGGGAGAAGACAACAAAACCAATGGTCTGACTGGGATGAAAGCATGTCGAGTATCTGATATCAAAGGCAACTGAAATGAAAGAAAAGAAGGGTGACAACCAGAACTATGAAAACAACTGAAATAGTCAGTGCAACATCTAGTAGAGGTGTGAGCCCCATCTCCGAAGAGGACATTAAGTTTTCAGAAACTCCAACAAGAGATTAAATGGAATACAAGATAGAGATAGACTAAGGCACAACAAGTGTCACTACACTACCAGATATGTCAACAAAACCAGAAATGTCCATGAAGAGCAGCAATCAACAGCAAGGTATCCAACATCTACAGATATACACAATCACAATTTAGAGGAAAAGTAAGCTATGGAATTAGTGTTACAACCTACAAAGACTCTGAACCACCAACAGTCAGTAAAGACGAAACAGCTTCTGTTGAATCCGATGCCCCGTTTCTTATTTCAGATGGAGAGTACAACAATCCCACTGGCCACTGATTAGGATGAAACAAGCACACCAATATCAGAGGCAACTGAAATTATAAGAGAAAGGGATGAACACAAGACAAATTACATGACAACTACAGGAACGATCAGTGAGATGTCTAGTGGACCTGACAGCCCACAACCTGATGCTGAAATCAAGCTTTCAAAAACTCCACCAACACAAGAATGTGAGGATAAGGGAGAGAGGGAGGACAAAACTACACGTTTCACTACACTACAGGAGAAGTCAACAAGGCAATTTTCTACCCAGTACAAAATCAACAGAAATACACAAATATTCAACTTCTACAGAGATAATGTACACAAACATGTTGATGAGGAGAAAGAGGACTAAAGACACAATCAACAAAGAAGCTTCCAGTGTCTCTATTACTCGTTGAGGATATTGAAAAAACAAAGGGCAGCTACTCGCCCAAGCCTCTCCAGGTTCTCCTTTACCCAAATCCAGATAGCAGATGTTCTGAAAGAGCTGCAAAACCTGGACCCGTACAAATCATCTGGGCTTGACAATCTGGACCCTCTATTTCTGAAACTATCCGCTGCCATTGTCGCAACCCCTATTACCAGCCTGTTCAACCTCTCTTTCATATCGTCTGAGATCCCCAAGGATTGGAAAGCTGCCGCAGTCATCCCCCTCTTCAAAGGGGGAGACACCCTGGACCCAAACTGTTACAGACCTATATCCATCCTGCCCTGCCTATCTAAGGTCTTCGAAAGCCAAGTCAACAAACAGGTCACTGACCATCTCAAATCCCACCGTACCTTCTCCGCTGTGCAATCTGGTTTCCGAGCCGGTCACGGGTGCACCTCAGCCACGCTCAAGGTACTAAACGATATCATAACCGCCACCGATAAAAGACAGTACTGTGCAGCCGTCTTCATCGACCTTGCCAAGGCTTTCAACTCTGTCAATCACCATATTCTTAAATCGGCAGACTCAGTAGCCTCGGTTTTTCGGATGACTGCCTTGCCTGGTTCACCAATTACTTTGCAGACAGAGATCAGTGTGTCAAATCGGAGGGCATGCTGTCCAGTCCTCTGCAGTCTCTATGGGGGTGCCACAGGGTTCAATTCTCAGGCCGACTCTTTTCTCTGTATATATCAATGATGTTGCTCTTGCTGCGGGCGATTCCCTGATCCACCTCTACGCAGACGACACCATTCTATATACTTCCGGCCCGTCCTTGGACACTGTGCTATCTAACCTCCAAACGAGCTTCAATGCCATACAACACTCCTTCCGTGGCCTCCAACTGCTCTTAAACGCTAGTAAAACCAAATGCATGCTTTTCAACCGTTCGCTGCCTGCACCCGCACGCCTGACCAGCATCACCACCCTGGATGGTTCCGACCTTGAATATTTGGACATCTATAAGTACCTAGGTGTCTGGCTAGACTGTAAACTCTCCTTCCAGACTCATATCAAACATCTCCAATCGAAAATCAAATCAAGAGTCGGCTTTCTATTCCGCAACAAAGCCTCCTTCACTCACGCCGCCAAACTTACCCTAGTAAAACTGACTATCCTGCCGATCCTCGACTTTGGCGATGTCCTCTACAAAATTGCTTCCAACACTCTACTCAGCAAACTGGATGCAGTTTATCACAGTGCCATCCGTTTTGTCACTAAAGCACCTTATACCACCCACCAGTGCGACTTGTATGCTCTAGTCGGCTGGCCCTCGCTACATATTCGTCGCCAGACCCACTGGCTCCAGGTCATCTACAAGTCCATGCTAGGTAAAGCTCCGCCTTATCTCAGTTCACTGGTCACGATGGCAACACCCATCCGTAGCACGCGCTCCAGCAGGTGTATCTCACTGATCATCCCTAAAGCCAACACCTCATTTGGCCGCCTTTCGTTCCAGTACTCTGCTGCCTGTGACTGGAACGAATTGCAAAAATCGCTGAAGTTGGAGACTTTTATCTCCCTCACAAACTTCAAACATCTGCTATCTGAGCAGCTAACCGATCGCTGCAGCTGTACATAGTCTATTGGTAAATAGCCCACCCATTTTCACCTACCTCATCCCCATACTGTTTTTATTTATTTACTTTTCTTCTCTTTTGCACACCAATATCTCTACCTGTACATGTCCATCTGATCATTTATCACTCAAGTGTTAATCTGCAAAAATTGTATTATTCGCCTACCTCCTCATGCCTTTTGCACACAATGTATATAGACTCCCCTTTTTTTCCACTGTGTTATTGACTTGTTAATTGTTTACTCCATGTGTAACTCTGTGTTGTCTGTTCACACTGCTATGCTTTATCTTGGCCAGGTCGCAGTTGCAAATGAGAACTTGTTCTCAACTAGCCTACCTGGTTAAATAAAGGTGAAATAAAAAATAAAAAATAAAAACAGCAGTCAGTGAAACTTAAAACTGCATCCTTCGATTCTGGTGCCCCATTTTTAGAAGTAACAGCAGAAAGTTCTGAATGGGAAAGAGCAACGAAGCCCCTAGAAACTGAGACCGAATAATCCACTCCCACTGCTTCAACATCAGAAGGTAATGAAGCAGAAAGAATAAGACATCAAGAGAAAATCTTTCCAGTAATTATTTCTACAACTGAAAAGGCCATTAGAATGTCTAGTGAATCCAATCTTGAGGATGGAAAGGTGAAGGTGAAGAAACACTTTCTTTCACTGTACCTAAAGAGTCACAGGAAGATGTTAATAGGAGGAGAAACCGTATACAATGCAGGAGACGGACACAGAGTACACAGGAGAGGGTGGGGATATGAACGTTTTGAGGAAGCGAGCAAAACAGAACCACTTGTCACTAAGATGGGTGAAACCACTACTGGTACAGCAGTACATTAGTAGCAAAGGAAAGCAGAGGAAAGGAGGATGAGGATAACAAAAGAAAATCAAGGTTTCAGAAGTGGAGTATCCTGGCTTGAACACAAAGTTAGCAAATCCCTTAAAGGGAGATGTTTTACCGTCTGAGGATGAAAAGGATCACATTGAACCGATAGAGTTTGACTAATCTCAGCTGCATCCATGTTTGGGATTAATTCATTGTACAGCTGCAGGTTTAAAGATATGTTCAGTGAGAATTTCTGCTCACACTAAATACAATGTTACATTTGATTGAACTTTTATTTAACTAGGCAAGTAAGTTAAGAACAAATTCTTATTTACAATGACGGCCTTTTGCCTCCTGCGGGCACGGGGTCTGGGATTAAAAATATAGAACAAAACACACATCACGACAAGAGAGACACCACAACACTACATAAAGAGAAACCTAAGACAACAACATAGCATGGCAGCAACACATGACAACACAGTATGGTATCAACATCACATGACAACATGGTAGCAGCACAAAATACGTTATCAACATTATTGGGCACAGACAACAGCACAAAGGCAAGACGGTAGAGACAACAGATTATTCTCTATTCTTGGAAATGCTATTACTGATTCAGCAGCAAATAAATGACTGGTTACTGGAGATTGGCTTTTAATTTTTCCTTCCAAAGACAATGATAAACCAATGAGTATTTTACCAGAGAATACAGATCAAATTGGTAATTCACATAAGGATAAAGATAGAGACCAATATGTGGAAGATGTAATACGTGAAGAAGAAATACCTAAACCTAATTATAGTCACAGCCCATTACTGCTCATTGGTAACATACGTGAGAAGTATAACACTTTTAACAGTAAGGAGGATGAAAATAACATTTCGATGGGAAGATTAGGCAAGCTGGTGATTCCAAGTCAAGTTCAGAACAGATGAAGCTAAAATGCACGAGGAAAAAAATATGAATTATACCACAATTGAATCACTGCTTCTTGCTAACGTACGTGAGCTGAAGAACGCTTTTAAAATTGAGGAAGATGAGAAGAACAGACACTTGTATTATTTTGGTGTGAAAATGAGGCAAGCTGGGGATTCCAAGCAAAGTTCAGCTCATCCATGTGTCGATTTGTATTTCTTATGGATCCCCATTAGCTGCTGCCAAGGCAGCATCTACTCTTCCTGGGGTCCAGCAAAATTAAGGCAGTTATACATTTAAAAAAACATTACAATACAATCACAACAGATTTTACAACATATTAGGTGTAGTGCCCTCAGGCCCCTACTCTACTACCACGTACAGTTGAAGTCTGAAGTTTACATACACCTTAGCCAAATACATTTAAAAACTCAGTTTTTCACAATTCCTGACATTTAATCCTAGTAAAAATTCCCTGTCTTAGGTCAGTTAGGATCACCACTTTATTTTAAGAATGTGCAATGTCAGAATAATAGGAGAGAGAATTATTTATTTCAGCTTGTATTTCTTTCATCACATTCCCAGTGGGTCAGAAGTTTACTTCCACTAAAATAGTATTTAGTAGCATTGCCTTTAAATTGTTTAACTTGGGTCAAACGTTTCGGGTAGCCTTCCACAAGCTTCTCACAATAAGATGGGTGAAAAGCTTTGTGATGTTCACTCCAATACCTTGACTTTGATGTCCTTAAGCCATTTTGTCACAACTTTGGAAGTATGCTTGGGGTCATGGTCCATTTGGAAGACCCATTTACGACAAAGCTTTAACTTCCTGACTGATGTCTTGAGATGTTGCTTCAATATATCCACACAATTTTTCATCCTCAGGATGTCATCTATTTTGTGAAGTGCACCAGTCCCTCCTGCAGCAAAGCACCCCCACAAGATGATGCTGCCATCCACAGTTGGGATGGTGTTCTTCGGCTTGCAAGCCTCCCCCTTTTTCCTCCAAACATAACAATGGTCATTGTGGCCAAACAGTTCTATTTTTGTTTCATCAGACTAGAGGATATTTCTACAACATGTACAATCTTGGTCCCCATGTGGAGTTGCAAACCGTAGTCTGGCTTTTTTATGGCGGTTTTGGAGCAGTGGCTTCTTCCTTGCTTCAGGTTATGTCGATATAATACTTGTTTTACTGTGGATATAGATACTTTTGTACCTGTTTCCTCCAGCATCTTCACAAGGTCCTTTGATGTTGTTCTGGGATTGATTTGCACTTTTCACACCAAAGTACGTTCATCTCTAGGAGACAGAATGCATCTCCTTCCTGAGCGGTATGACAGCTGTGTGGTCCCGTGGTTTTTATACATGCGGACATTGTTTGTACAGATGTACATGGTACCTTCAGGCATTTGGAAATGTCTCCCAAGGATGAACCAGACTTGTGGAGGTCTACAATTATTTTTCTGGGGTCTTACTGATTTCTTTTGATTTTTCCATGATGTCAAGCAATGAGGCACGGAGTTTGAAAGTAGGCCTTGAAATCCATCCACAGGTACATCGCCAATTGACTCAAATGATGTAAATTAGCCTATCAGAAGCTTCTAAAGCCATGACATAATTTTCTGGAATTTTCCAAGCTGTTTAAAGGCACAGTCAACTTAATGTATGTAAACTTCTGACCCACTGGAATCGTGATACAGTGAATTACAAGTGAAATAATCTGTTTTTAAACAATTGTTGGAAAAATTACTTGAGTCATGCACAAAGTAGATGCCCTAACCGACTTGCCAAAACAAAAGTTTGGTAACAAGACATTTGTGGAGTGGTTGAAAAAAATTGTTTTAATGACTCTTTTGACTTCAACTGTATCTACAGCACAAAATCCATGTGTATGTGTGTGTATAGTGTGTATGTTATCGTGCATCTGTATATGTTAGTAGGAAAACTCTCAAATACCATGGTCCTAGAACTAGTTTGCCCTCTTATAAGAATCTAGGAACTGCAAAAGTGAAACTCATGAAGAGTATGGGCCTAAACTCGACAAGGAAACGTCACTCCAACAGATGAGTAAAGGACCTAAAGTATCATTGTCCATGTACAGTATGTTTGCAGATGTCTTATTAATCATGGCAGATCTTTGGCTGACTGTTTGTGGAGAAAGTATAAAATGCAAACACATCAAGAATTTGAAGTTGTTCCATCCCTTCTTCTAAAATCAAAAACAGACACATTTGACAACTTTTTCAAAGAGCAAGATAAACATCTAAATGTGCTGGATGTGGTCCCTTTTGAACATCGATTACATACAGACTGCTTGTGGATGGATTTGAAGAGGGCTGTGTGTAACATTCTTTAAGATGATTGTGTTGTGAGAATGAAGAGAAGCAGACCTAAATCTCCATCTTGAAAATGTACTTCTTAATAACTGATTTACTAATAGCATATAGTGGTTGAAATGCATCACTTGTAAGTAATGAAGGTTACAGATTTACAGATACTACTAATACTTAGAAATTACTATGCTAGTAGATAGTGTTATGTTTACTATATATTTTTTTGATAATTTACTAAATGTTAATTATCAAGTGTAATAGCAAACTGTAGCCCGACACAAATCAACTTTGCATTCTACTGTAAAAAAAAAATATATATATATTATACTGTATCTTGCTGTACAAGCAATTGTGTGCTACATTAGTAAAGTCAACTTGAATAAACGGTCCAAAGATGAGTCTCAGTCCACTTGCTTCCAAATAACATTTTATAACAATAATTTTCAAAATCAAGAATGTCACAAAATCATTGAATGACACAAAAGTCGAGAGATTCCTCTTCCATTTCCTCCTTTTCACTTTCTTTCCTGAACTTGTTCCTGCTGCTTCTCCTCCTCTTCCCCAGTTGTGTGTTGTCGACCAATCCTTTTACAAGCATTGTATTTCCAGAAGACTCTGCTTCATCTGCCAAGCAGGGAGATGCTGGGCACCGTCCATGTTTCCCACAGTGCTGCTTGTCAAGTGCATCACAGGCCTTACTTTGCCTCTTGTCCAAGTCCAAGCCACGTAGAGACTCTTCAGTTAAACTACAGGCATACTCACCCCTGCTCTGGAGGGCAGAATCTGTAGGCTTCAAGATGGGTAATTGGAATCGAGTTGCTTTACCGTGATTGAGAGGTTTTGAAAGCTGATGAAGGGACAGCATGATTCTCTCTGTTTCAACCAGCTTTGAGTTCTGAGAGAGTGTAAGTCTCTTCAGTCTCAGGCGAGCACTGCGTCGGGGAGCAGTGCGTACTGCAGCGTGTCCCTCACGCATGGATCCTGTGCCCTTGTCCTCAAGTACTCTTCCACTGGGCGTTCTGATGCCGACTAGGATGACACCGTCTCCCCCAGTAGACAATTGTCTCTGTTTGATGAGATCCATGTTTCTAAAGTCCAGTGTCTCATCATCACCCTTGATGTTTTCTCTATGTGTAATGGACTCTGGAGATGTGGTTTGGCTTGCTTGTCCCAGTTCCCCAGGATTATGATTAGCTGTGATGTTACTGCTCTGTGAGGATGATGTGCTCTCCTCCTGCGCAGTTCCTCTAGCTACAGACAGATGGATAGGGTCAGTCCCTGTAGCTACAGACCCATGGACAGGGTCAGTCCCTGTAGCTACAGACCCATGGATAGGGTCAGTCCCTGTAGCTACAGACCCATGGATAGGGTCAGTCCCTGTAGCTACAGACCCATGGATAGGGTCAGGCCCTGTAGCTACAGACACATGGGTAGGGAGCTGTGTGCCACTGCCACCTGCTGTACTGTTCTGAGAAGCCACTTTACGCCTATTTCTGTTTCCTTTCCGGGATGGCCTTGCTAAGGCCTTCCTCTCAGCCTCTATACTGTGAGCCCACCTCCGTTGGTGGTTCCTGAAGCACACTAGTCTCCTGGCCTTGCCCAAGGAAATGCCAGTCTGCTGCATGAGCTCTCTGACGGTGCAGCTGTTGAGGTCAAATGCCCCAGCGTTCTTTGCCATCCTCATATCGAGTGCAGGTGCAGCAGAGACCCTTCCTCTCTACCTCCTCGTCTTGCTTCTAACAATGTATTGAAACAGAATGACATTTTGGACAACACACAATTATGACATCACAGAACATGTCAACCAAATAACAATCAATGTTATATCGCTAAGATGTCACAAAGAGTAAGCTTAGTGACATCATGTGATTGATTCTTGAGCAACATTTTAGCAATATCTGGTTCTAGTTAGAGACATTTTGAAAAGAGCACAAAATATATAAAACCTTTATTTCAAAACTGATGCATTAATATCCAACTTGTTGTATTGTTCTTAAAAAAATAACATTCACTGTAAAGAACATCTACATAAATAATATGAAATTATAAATTAAAAGGGACACTGCCATTGGCAACTGCACTTTGGCTCCAACTCAAGGGTATACTGACAAGACCTTTAAACTTCAGAGGAGATATGACAAGAACATAATGCAGAGACAGTTGTATTTGAAATAATGAACGCAAGTCTTGGGAGAGTAACTTAACTCATTTCATCAGTTGAAAGCCATGATAAATACTACGGAGGATATCACAAAATACAGTGTACAGGACTAAAGGCTGAGGATATAAGATCATCATCATTTAAACAGCAGAAGACAAAATTATTTCCATAGTTTCCACTAGGTGGAGTTATCTGCTCTGAACACAGATCTGTGCAACATTGCTCATTTTCAAAATGTCAGTGCCATCTATCACTTACACTGAAACATTGTTGCTTTACTTCGTTTGATAGACATCACTCAACACACATGATTTGCTTAAGGAGCAATAGGACTTATTATCAGTGTGTGAAGACAGTACTATGGTGGAAAACAAGGCAGCATTATTTCATGACAAAACAAAGTCTATAGTTTGTACAGAATATTCAGCATCAATAGATCTGTCTCTACAGGACCAACATAAGAAAACAACCTTATAGGCAAATACACATTTACCAGTCCTTTAAATTAAAAAATAAATAAATACAACTGTTGTACATTCTATGCTGAATCGTAAAGACACACACCACTGGTGGGGCACCATATTTATATATAGTGCATTACTTTTGACCAGAGCCCAGGTCAAACATAGTGCACTATAAAGGGAATAAGGTGACATTTGGGATGCACCCCTGGTGTTTAAAATACATTCAGGATGGTCCATGCATTTCATGGTGTCCTGACCACTACAACACAGTAGACTACATCCAGTGTATATTCTTCCCTTCTACTACAGTTGACAGTGTTTACTCAACACCCAGGAGCTCTACAGTCGCTAGCATGTGCATAACTTATCATTCCCTCTGCAGTTTCGCACAGTGAACTGATTCAACAGCCAGACAATAGGCCTGTCGCAGCAAGTACCGGAGATCATTTAACTAAATCACATATACGGCTCAGTTATGACTCCTACTGTCTGTATTTTGGGTATTTTCCCCAGAACTCCCTAGAAGCAGGAACATAGTGCATTCAGACCCCTTGACTTTTCCCACATTGTTACATGACAGCCTTATTCTAAAATCAATTCAAATGGTTTTTCCCCCACTCAACCAACTCTCTCTCTCTCTCACACACACACACACACACACACACACACACACACACACACCATAATGACAAAGCAAAAAACAGGTTTTTAGAACTTGTTGCAAAAGTATAATTTTAAATATCACATGTATTCAGACCCTTTACTCAGCGTTCTGGAGCAGCTT
Organism: Oncorhynchus kisutch; assembly: GCF_002021735.2. Lineage (NCBI taxonomy): Eukaryota > Metazoa > Chordata > Actinopteri > Salmoniformes > Salmonidae > Oncorhynchus > Oncorhynchus kisutch. Next base: position 38,276,627 of record NC_034176.2, read on the forward strand.
TTCATCAAGGACCTCTCTGTACTTTGCTACGTTCATCTTTCCCCTCATTCCTGACTAGTCTCCCAGTTCCTGCCGCTGAAAAACATCCCCACAGAATGATGCCACCAAGTTTTCCCCCATAGGGATGGTGCCAGGTTTCCTCTAGATGTGACGCTTGGAATTTAGGTAAAAGAGTTCAATCAAGGTTTAATCAAACCAGAAAATCTTGTTTCTCATGGTCAGAGTCCTTTAGGTACCTTTTGGCAAACTCCAAGCAGGAGTTTTATTGAAGAGTGGCTGGACACTACCATAAAGGCCTGATTGGTGGAGTGCTGCAGAGATGATTGTCCTTATGGAATGTTCTCCCATCTCCACAGAGGAACTCTGTCAGAGTGACCATTGGGTTCTTGGTCACCTCCCTGACCAAGGCCCTTCTCCCCCGATTGCTCAGTTTGGCTGGGCGGCCAGCTCTGGGAAGAGTCTTGGTGGTCCCAAACTTCTTCCATTTAAGAATGATGTAGGCCACTTGAGGACCTTCAATACTGCAGAAATGTTTTGGTACCCCTTCCTAGATCTGTGCCTTGACCAAATCCTGCCTCGGAGCTCTACGGACAGTTCCTTTGACCTCATGGTTTGGTTTTTGCTCTGACATGCACCGTCAACTGTAGGACCTTATATAGACAGGTGTGTGCCTTTCCAAATCATGTCTAATCAATTGAATTTACCACAGGTGGACTCCAATCAAATTGTAGAATAATTTCAAGGATGGTCAATGGAAACAGAATGCACCTGAGCTCAATTGCAAGGGCCTGAATACTTATGCAAATAAGTAATCTGCAAAAACGTCGAAAAACCCGTTTTCGCTTTGTCATTATGGGATTGTTTGTTAACTGATGAAGATTTGTATTTAATCCATTTTATAATAAGGCTGTAATGTAACAAAATGTGGAAAAGGGGAAGGGGTCTTTATACTTTCCTAACGCAATTTTATTTTCTGCATATTAATTTACTGCATATTCATAATAACCATTTTCAATGGCTTTAGAAATAATATTTTCTGCTGATAACTTCTGGTCCAAATAAAGTAAGGCTTTGATTAGGTCATTTATGTCAGCTTGCATGCCCACCATTTCCAGCCATACGTTTAACAGTTCATAGACTCGGTCTTCAGGATGAAGGTGTGCAGTGCTTTTTATAGCGTTGTCACGGAGTCCTATGTGCCTGAAGAATCTGTTATGGTAGTAAACATCCAGCTCTTCAAAAAGTTCAAAACTTTTCTTCAAGGACTCGTCACCTAAAAATAAAAAAGATAAAAGTCAAGGCCCTGACATCAAAGCACACCGTGCTGTACTGTATTAATCAAGCAGAGCAGAGTGGGTCATAGACAAGGCTAAATAATATTAGTATGTTAACTAGCCTAAATCCATAAAATATAGGAGGGTATACTCACCATTCAAAGGAGCAAGTTTTCTGAGAAGGACATCTTCCTAGAAAACAAATTAAAATAAACATGGTCAGTCATAAATCATAAGTCAGGCTCCTAAACGAGGCCCCTGCACTAGCTCTGAAGTTTGGCTCTTGGAGGGTTGTGCAGGAGGGAAGGACCTCAACAACAGCTCTGGACTTCTTGTCTCTGGCCTTATTCCGTCCTTTCCTCGACCCTGCATTTGCATCTATAAATCACATTTATGTGCTTGGGCCTGGCCACTAGCAATGGTTAATTAAATCTTCAAAAACAAGTGTCAAAACTGCCTAGCAAGTTGTCTGCCTAGTAAGTCTTCATCAAGATGGATGGTGGAAAGGGAGTAGCTCTACTTCAAAATGGGACACAGTTGTTTGGGGTCCATTTGCCCATGAGAGTAATTATGAATTGGGTGAACTAATGCTGTATACACGTCAGCCAGACTGTGGCTTTCAAACAGTAAGTAAGTACAGTATTTGGAACGAATTCAGTGCATTTGGAACGAACGTTTTACGCCAAAGAGTTCAAACTTGGTTTCATCAGACCAGAGAATCTTGTTTTTTCATGGTCTGAGAGTCCTTTAGGTGCCTTTTGGAAAAGTCCAACTGGACTGTCACGTGCCTTTCACTGAGGAGTGACTTCCGTCTGGCCTCTCTACCTGATTTATGGAGTGCTGCAGAGATGGGAGAACCTTCCAGAAGGACAACCATCTCCACAGAGGAACTCTGGAGCTCTGTCAGAGTGACCATTGGGTTCTTGGTCACCTCCCCGACAAAGGCCCTTCTCCCCCAATAGCTCAGTTTGGCCAGGCGGCCAGCTCTAGGAAGAGTCTTGGTGGTTCTAAAACATCTTCAATTTAAGAATGATGGAGGCCACTGTGTCCTTGCTGACCTTCAATGCTGCAGAACTGTTTTGGTACAATTACCCAGATCTGTGGGACCTTGTATAGACAGGTTTTGTGCCTTTCCAATCAATTGAACTTACCACAGGTGGGCTCCAATCAAGTTGTCGAAACATCAAGGATGATCAACGGAAACAGGATGCACCTGAGCTCAATTTCGAGTCTCATAGTAAAGGGCCTGAATACGTATATAAATAAGGCATCTGTTTTTATTGCTTTTTATACATTTGCAAAAATGTATAAATACCTGTTTTCACTTTGTCATTATGGGGTATTGTGTGAGGGAAAAACTAAATGCAATCCATTTTAGAATGTGGAAAAAGTCAAGGCTACAACGTGGAAAAAGTCAAGGGGTCTGAATATTTCAGAATGCACTGTATATTGAGCAGAGAAAATAAAGATGAACAGAAAGTAAGACCAGATCCAGAATAGGATGGGAGTTCTAAAGAAACAATGCAGATGTGGTTAGAAAAGAGATTGAGAGAAGACAAGGGGTAGGTTCGCATGAGCATGCCCTGTGCTGCTGCTCTCACCGTAGCCGCAGCGCCTGGCTGCCTCTTGGCCGAAGGGCTGGAAAGCGGGGAGGATGAGGGTAGTGCAGACAAACTGGACTGGGAGGAGTTGGTGGTGTTGTGGAGGCTGTCGCCCAGTCCATTGTCCTCATCGGCTGAGGAGGCGTTGGCGCCCACCTCCTGGGTCAGCTCCAGGAAAAGACGGAGCCGAGTGTCATCCTGCACAGCACTCCGGTTGTTCTGCCTCTCCTCAATTGACCTGTTGTTTTGATCATCCTACAAGATATGAAAAGTTATATGTAGTCTAATGAGGCACATTTGTTGCTGTTCACTTATGTACTTTGCCATGTTTTCACAACAAGTTCAAACCCCCGAGCTGACAAGGTACAAATCTGTCGTTCTACCCCTGAACAGGCAGTTAACCCACTGTTCCTAGGCCGTCATTGAAAATAAGATTTTTTTCTTAACTGACTTGCCTAGTTAAATAAAGGTAAAATTAAAAATAAATCCGATCAGCTCGTCTGAGCAATTTGATCAGAATTCATCTAATTCAGCATGCAGTGCCGATTGGCCTAGATTCAGACCAGAGTTAAGCATGCGTAAATGTAACACAATTCCCTTATCATGCGCATTTCTCTCTATGCGTATTCTCTTGAGTCTGTCCGACAAAAGTCTAATTTGAAAAAGGTACACTGTATTTAAAGGGATGGCTGAAAACCCCATTGAAAATCTGTTGGCCAGCAAGTAGGAGTTTTTCAGCAGTTGAATTAGATGTATTCAGAGTGCGCAAGGTAGTCACACCTGCAGAGAATGTTACACGAATGAATAAGGCAAGTCTGAATATCAAATACTGAGAAGTGCATAGGAAAGGCATGTGTAGGAATGACAAATTCCTAAGTCGGGATCAGCCCCATTGAGTCTGACACCGCGAATGTGAAAATAACTTTGGAATGAGACCGGTTGACTCACCACCTCAATCTTCAGCGTCTCACTGGGATTATTCTGGGAGTCTGGAACAGATGAAGTATGAAACACACAGGGCACTTTATTTCAGGTACAATATTGACATGTTCTGTTGACAGCTTTAAGTGCATCACTGCTGACACGTGAGCTTTGAGGCTCTGTTCCCTCTGGATGGCACCTTACTACCTGTATAGTGCACTACTTTTGACCAGGCCCCATAGGCAATAGGGTGCCATTTGGAAGGCATCCCGATACTTCACTTTTGAAAGAGCAAAAGGTATTTATTTGATATAGATGACCTTACCTCTCCTTTTACAGCAATTTCGCCTCTTCAAATAGACAGCAGCAATTGCAGCAGTGATACCCAGTACTCCCACCACAATCACACCAACACCTGCTGTTTCAACAGAGAGAAATAAATGTTTAATGTCACAACCCCATCCATCCGCTGTTGACCAAATAAGTGGCAGGGTTGACAATTTGTCGTTGTTTGAATCCCAGAACGCCCCTTAAAATTCAGAAATAGTAATTTCCCAAAATATACGCAACAATCATAATATTCTATTGCGTTGACACACAAAATCCTAATCCATAGTAATAAACAGGAGACAACGGAGCATGCAGCAAGGGGATGTCTGCTGTACCTGGTCTTGTACCTGGGATGGTGCTGGGTGCGGGCAGTCTGGTCTGACAGACAGTGTTGGACGTAGCAGTGCAGTTCTTCTGCGTCACCTCATTCTCTTCACATCTGAGACAAATGGGGGTTTCAACAAAGTATCATTTTAAAAGCCACATTAAAACTAGTTTCATTCGATTTTATTTATCGATGAATAAATGCAATGTATAGAAAAGCTAGTCACCACTGTGCAATAACGTCTACACAACAGTTTAATGAAGTAAAAATGGAGGTTAGGCTAGATTTAGTTTGAGAGCATCCGCGTGTATGTTAACATATTCTATGGACATACCTTATGCACTTTTTGCATACCTCACAGGCTTGGTCAGGGGCACAGAATGACCCAGGTTTACACCGGCACTCTCTGTCCTGAGTGATGGTGCATGCCTTCGTAGTCACCTGATCTGTGAGAGGAACATACAGAGATTGCAATGTTAAAGACACAATTATTTTTATTTAAAAAAAATATATAATCAGACACGGGATAGATCAGAGCCCAGCCATTTCATTTGTCATTCATTCTAATGGATCATGTTGAATTTGAAAAGGGCTAACTTGTTCAACAGAATTACCTGAGTGACACGTGGTGCACTTTAAGCACTGTCGTAGTCCGTTGCCATGTTCAGTGTATGTGTCAAACTCACAGGCCTCACACGTTCCTCTCTCCAAGGCACGTGTGCAGTACGCTTTGACATACGTACCTGAGGCCATAGAGAAACAAGAGTTACTGGGTTATCCAAACAGGAGTCTTACCTACCTGTCCATACAGCAGACACTTGACACTGAACATGAATTCCTGTAGTCGTATAACCATGGTCAATACAAGGCCAAAGTAGTGTACCATTTCAAGAGCACACACTGGTCTCAGTAGACTGAATCTTAAATCTCTATTTGTCTCACCAGCTAGGCAGTTTAAACAGCAGATATTGTCATGTGGGTACTCCAGGTTTTCCCGGCATGAGATGTCCCGCTGTGTCAAGTTTCTGACGCTGCCTCCTGTCCGTGTCAATTTAAGGCCAGACTGAGCTGCCACCATGGGGTTGAGGGCCCAGATTAGGAGGACAACCTTAGAGACAAAGATGAAGCACACATGAAAAACATTGTCATCCAGTTTTCACCTAGCTTACTTTAGACACCCATAACATCGAAGGAAAGTAGCCAAAGTTGGTGAGGAAATTACTGTTGTAAAAATGAGGTGTAAATCTCAAATGGCACCCTATTCCCCATATAGTGCACTACTTTAGAGGGCTCTGGTCAAAAGTAGGGAATAGCATTTGGTACATAAACCTAGGTCTTTCTTTCCTCACAATATGACATTGTAGTCCTGACAATAAATCACTTCCCCTTCAAGGGAATATCTTCAAAAAGGTCCATATTAATGACTAACTAGAGAAGGGAAAGGAAATAATCCAAGAATGTCATCTTTGGACATGCAGAGCTCCTTGTTTCAAGTGACAGACTTGCCAAAGCTTAGGTATGATAACAGGGACAATATAATTGCATTCATGATCACGCCACTGATGCTCTGTCAAAAACAACTACAAATCTAATGTTATTTGTCACATGCTTCGTAAACAACAGGTGTAGACTAACACTTCATCTACAAGTGAAGCAAGCCTAATGATTAGTCCCAACAATGTATGTAGTTAGACAACAACTATTTTGAAACGGGTCTTTATCTGGTTCGACTATTTGAGGTTGGTATTGCTCAACTAGAGACAAACAAGAAGCGCTGTGATGCAATTTCATCACAAATCTATTTGGAACCTCTGAGTCACAAGGGCACACCCAATTTAGCAACCTGTATTCACCTGTAAAGTATGTCCAAATCTGGGCCAGCCTACAAACTCTCTGAACAAAACCCAAGCACACTCCAGAGTAGAAAAGAGGCAAGGTGACAATAGATATGCTGCATCATATTATGTTTGGCTGTTGTTTTATGTATTCTCCCAAAATGTTATTTGGAACATAAATACAGTTATTTTAGCATTAAATTGCTAAATGTTCTCTCTGCCCAAGGCAATATGTGTAGAATTGCAAGAAATTAGCTTTAGAACTGCAACATTTTCTCACTAATGCCAAGCCTTTAAAATGTTATTTCCCAAGGGCAGAAACTTCTTCAGTCTGGCCATGCACTGCAGAAACTGCTTGTATGCAAAAAATAAATCGCACTCTAAAGTAGGAGTTGTGTTCTGATATTATGAGGGGGTCCCTGAAGTATTTGCTAACGTATCACAAAAGGCGGTCCCCGAAGCTAAATAAAGTTTGGGAACACCTGCCTTAGTCTAACTAAACACCGGCTTCAACAGGCACTACATAGGAATTTCGCACCTTTATGAGGCTTTTCCATTGGCATGTTTACGCGACATTCTTTCTGGCCGCACAAATGGCGCATGGACTAAGTCAGAACATGAGTTCGAATTTTAGAATAAGTCAAAAGTTACATTACTAGTAGGCTCCACAATTTAATTGATGAGGTAATGACAGAGCGCGCGTGCTGTGACAACAACGCTTCAAATTGATGTGGTCACAGCCGTACAGCGTGAAACAACTTACCATGTAATGTAGGCCTATATTGCTCATACTTTTATCAAACATCGCAAAATGTCAACGGTGGCGTATATATCCCAGTTGAAGTGTCAGAAAACAGAAAAGCGGCACCAGCACTCCTCCATGAATCGATGGTTTAGTTTGGTTGAACAGCGCTAGATTCATTTGAGACAACTCTCCTCACGAAAGAGAAAGTTCCAAATGACGATTGGCGCAGTGCCCGTTACGCCCCTTAGGGAAACGATTAAATAGTCCCAATTAAAACATCTCTAGCCAAGGTTCGGACGCTTTTAAAAAAATGTTCGCCTAAAATGACATACCCAAATCGAACTACCTGTAGCTCAGGACCTGAAGCAAGGATATGCATAATCTTGATACCAGTGGAAATGTGAAATTAATGTAGGAGCATAACACATTAGATCTGGTAAAATAAGATTTTTTTTTGTATAATCATCTTTGAAATGCAAAAGAGAAAGGCCACAATATATTATTCCAGTTTAGGCACAATTTAGATTTTGGCCACTAGATGGCAGTGTATGTGCAAAGTTTTAGACTAATCCAATGAGCCATTGTATTTCTGTTCAAAAGTCTGCCCAAATGTGCCTAATTGGTTTATTAATACATTTTCAAGTTCATAGCTGTGCACTCTCCTCAAACAATAGCATGGTATTATTTCACTGTAATAGCTACAGTAAATTGGACAGTGCAGGTAGATTAGCAATAATCTTTTCATTTTTCATGCTTTGTGCCCATATCAGATAAGTCTATGTCCTGGGAAATATTCTTACAAACGCTCAACCGTCCCACGGAGGGGACACCGGCCCTGTAGAGGATACAAACTATAACAAATATTGTTTTATTTGGGGAAAAATCCCTCAGATTTATGGGATTACTAGCCACACTCATCAGTTGTCTGCACGATTTAGTCTCTCACACGCAGACACGGCCACAGTCACCGGAGAGGAAGAGAAGGTTTAAACTGACTAATGTGCTCCGAAAGAGAGGAGTTTCATACCCACAACAGAATGTTGGGAAGTGTGAACCTCAAACATGTAGTCGGACCCATTTTAAACAAAAAGACACCACCGTAAAGTAAACTGTGAAAATACACTAACCCAGTCACCCTTGTCTGCAGATATAATTATGTGAGGATGGATTATATATATATAGACACACACATACATATATACAAATATACATATACAAATAAATACACATATAAACATATACACACATATATATATAGACACACACACATACATACATGTGTGTGATCCAAGATGGCGTAGCAGTAAGTCGTCCTGTCGTGTCGTGTCCCTGTATATTTTGTTTATATTTTGTTTATTTTTCGTTTTTTACATATTTTTCGTTTTTTACATATTTTTCGTTTTTTACATAGCTATCCCTTTAAAAACATTTTGCTAAACCTAAGCTTCCAAATACGCTGGATCTTCACAACTAGCTATCTAGCTAAACCGCAACCCCGGATGATTACCCCTGGCTAGCGTTTCCACCCACTTAGCTTGAAGCTAGCCCGGCCTGCGCTACCACCGTAGCATACTCCTGAGCTACAATACCCGGGCCCACGACCGGTCTATCGATGTCACCGCATGAAGAGGAATAAACAGACTCACCCCATCGCGACGTCCCCCAAAGGCTAACTCTCTAGCCCTCGCTATCTCCCTGCTTGCTAATTCGGCCTGCTAACTGCTAGCTTGTCCAGCTCCGGTCCGCTAACTGCTACCTTGTCTAGCCCGGGCCTACAAACTGTTAGCTTGTTAGCACAGGCCTGCTAACCGCCTGAATCGCCGCGTCCCAAACGCCCACCGGACCCATATTTACTTTCTATCTCTTTTGACTTTTAATTTGTTTATACCTTCCGGAAACCTGCCTCACCCAATGTGATACGGAATCGCTATTATTTTTTATTTATTTTTAGAACACACTCAAGAACCTCCAGAAGCTAACCAGCTAACTAGCTACAAGCTATTTAGTCATTTTTTTTTTTTTTTTACCTGGATAACACTCGCCAGTCCAGCTTCCCTTCCCCATCCACCGCTGCCCCCTGGACACTGATCTCTTGGCTACATAGCTGATGCACGCTGGACTGTCCATAAATCACGGTACTCCATTCTGCTTGTTTGTTTTATCTGTTGGCCCCGTTGCCTAGTCTACGCCATTTTACCTGCTGTTGTTGTGCTAGCTGATTAGCTGTTGTCTCACCTACTGTTTTAGCTAGCTTTCCCAATTCAACACCTGTGATTACTGTATGCCTCGCTGTATGTCTCTCTCAAATGTCAATATGCCTTGTATACTGTTGTTCAGGTTAGTTATCATTGTTTTAGTTCACAATGGAGCCCCTAGTTCCACTCTTCATACCCCTGATAACTCCTTTGTCCCACCTCCCACACATGCGGTGACCTCACCCATTACTACCAGCATGTCCAGAGATACAACCTCTCTCATCATCACCCAGTGCCTGGGCTTACCTCCGCTGTACCCGCACCCCACCATACCCCTGTCTGCGCATTATGCCCTGAATATATTCTACCATGCCCAGAAACTTGCTCCTCTTATTCTCTGTCCCCAACGCTCTAGGCGACCAGTTTTGATAGCCTTTAGCCGCACCCTCATACTACTCCTTCTCTGTTCCGCGGGTGATGTGGAGGTAAACCCAGGCCCTGCATGTCCCCAGGCACCCTCATTTGTTGACTTCTGTGTTCGAAAAAGCCTTGGTTTCATGCATGTCAACATCAGAAGCCTCCTCCCTAAGTTTGTCTTACTCACTGCTTTAGCACACTCTGCTAACCCTGATGTCCTTGCTGTGTCTGAATCCTGGCTCAGGAAGGCCACCAAAAATTCAGAGATTTCCATACCCAACTATAACATCTTCCGTCAAGATAGAACTGCCAAAGGGGGAGGAGTTGCAGTTTACTGCAGAGATAGCCTGCAAAGTAATGTCATACTTTCCAGGTCCATACCCAAACAGTTCGAACTACTAATTTTGAAAATTACTCTCTCCAGAAATAAGTCTCTCACGGTTGCCGCCTGCTACCGACCCCCCTCAGCTCCCAGCTGTGCCCTGGACACCATTTGTGAATTGATCGCCCCCCATCTAGCTTCAGAGTTTGTTCTGTTAGGTGACCTAAACTGGGATATGCTTAACACCCCGCCAGTCCTACAACCTAAGCTAGATGCCCTCAATCTCACACAAATCATCAAGGAACCCACCAGGTACAACCCTAACTCTGTAAACAAGGGCACCCTCATAGACGTCATCCTGACCAACTGGCCCTCCAAATACACCTCCGCTGTCTTCAACCAGGATCTCAGCGATCACTGCCTCATTGCCTGTATCCGCTACGGAGCCGCAGTCAAACGACCACCCCTCATCACTGTCAAACGCTCCCTAAAACACTTCTGTGAGCAGGCCTTTCAAATCGACCTGGCCCGGGTATCCTGGAAGGACATTGACCTCATCCCGTCAGTTGAGGATGCCTGGTCATTCTTTAAAAGTAACTTCCTCACCATTTTAGATAAGCATGCTCCGTTCAAAAAATGCAGAACTAAGAACAGATACAGCCCTTGGTTCACCCCAGACCTGACTGCCCGCGACCAGCACAAAAACATCCTGTGGCGGACTGCAATAGCATCGAATAGTCCCCGTGATATGCAACTGTTCAGGGAAGTCCGGAACCAATACACGCAGTCAGTCAGGAAAGCTAAGGCCAGCTTCTTCAGGCAGAAGTTTGCATCCTGTAGCTCCAACTCCAAAAAGTTCTGGGACACTGTGAAGTCCATGGAGAACAAGAGCACCTCCTCCCAGCTGCCCACTGCACTGAGGCTAGGTAACACGGTCACCACTGATAAATCCATGATTATCGAAAACTTCAATAAGCATTTCTCAACGGCTGGCCATGCCTTCCGCCTGGCTACTTCAACCTCGGCCAACAGCTCCGCCCCCCCCGCAGCTCCTCGCCCAAGCCTCTCCAGGTTCTCCTTTACCCAAATCCAGATAGCAGATGTTCTGAAAGAGCTGCAAAACCTGGACCCGTACAAATCAGCTGGGCTTGACAATCTGGACCCTCTATTTCTGAAACTATCTGCCACCATTGTCGCAACCCCTATTACCAGCCTGTTCAACCTCTCTTTCATCTCGTCTGAGATCCCCAAGGATTGGAAAGCTGCCGCAGTCATCCCCCTCTTCAAAGGGGGAGACACCCTGGACCCAAACTGTTACAGACCTATATCCATCCTGCCCTGCCTATCTAAGGTCTTCGAAAGCCAAGTCAACAAACAGGTCACTGACCATCTCAAATCCCACCGTACCTTCTCCGCTGTGCAATCTGGTTTCCGAGCCGGTCACGGGTGCACCTCAGCCACACTCAAGGTACTAAACGACATCATAACCGCCATCGATAAAAGACAGTACTGTGCAGCCGTCTTCATCGACCTTGCCAAGGCTTTCGACTCTGTCAATCACCATATTCTTAATCGGCAGACTCAGTAGCCTCGGTTTTTCGGATGACTGCCTTGCCTGGTTCACCAATTACTTTGCAGACAGAGTTCAGTGTGTCAAATCGGAGGGCATGCTGTCCGGTCCTCTGGCAGTCTCTATGGGGGTGCCACAGGGTTCAATTCTCGGGCCGACTCTTTTCTCTGTGTATATCAATGATGTTGCTCTTGCTGCGGGCGATTCCCTGATCCACCTCTACGCAGACGACACCATTCTATATACTTTCGGCCCGTCTTTGGACACTGTGCTATCTAACCTCCAAACAAGCTTCAATGCCATACAACACTCCTTCCGTGGCCTCCAACTGCTCTTAAATGCTAGTAAAACCAAATGCATGCTTTTCAACCGGTCGCTGCCTGCACCTGCATGCCCGACTAGCATCACCACCCTGGATGGTTCCGACCTAGAATATGTGGACGTCTATAAGTACCTAGGTGTCTGGCTAGACTGCAAACTCTCCTTCCAGACTCATATCAAACATCTCCAATCGAAAATCAAATCAAGAGTCGGCTTTCTATTCCGCAACAAAGCCTCCTTCACTCAAGCTGCCAAGCTTACCCTAGTAAAACTGACTATCCTACCGATCCTCGACTTCGGCGATGTCATCTACAAAATGGCTTCCAACACTCTACTCAGCAAACTGGATGCAGTCTATCACAGTGCCATCCGTTTTGTCACTAAAGCACCTTATACCACCCACCACTGCGACTTGTATGCTCTAGTTGGCTGGCCCTCGCTACATATTCGTCGCCAGACCCACTGGCTACAGGTCATCTACAAGTCTATGCTAGGTAAAGCTCCGCCTTATCTCAGCTCACTGGTCACGATGGCAACACCCATCCGTAGCACGCGCTCCAGCAGGTGTATCTCACTGATCATCCCTAAAGCCAACACCTCATTTGGCCGCCTTTCGTTCCAGTACTCTGCTGCCTGTGACTGGAACGAATTGCAAAAATCGCTGAAGTTGGAGACTTTTATCTCCCTCACCAACTTCAAACATCAGCTATCTGAGCAGCTAACCGATCGCTGCAGCTGTACATAGTCTATTGGTAAATAGCCCACCCTTTTCACCTACCTCATCCCCATACTGTTTTTATTTATTTACTTTTCTGCTCTTCTGCACACCAATATCTCTACCTGTACATGACCATCTGATCTTTTATCACTCCAGTGTTAATCTGCAAAATTGTAATTATTTGCCTACCTCCTCATGCCTTTTGCACACATTGTATATAGACCCCCCCTTTGTTTTCTACTGTGTTATTGACTTGTTGATTGTTTACTCCATGTGTAACTCTTTGTTGTATGCTCACACTGCTACGCTTTATCTTGGCCAGGTCGCAGTTGCAAATGAGAACTTGTTCTCAACTAGCCTACCTGGTTAAATAAAGGTGAAAAAAAAATGTATGTATGTGTATGTATATATGTGTATGTGGATATATTTATGTATATATATATGTGTGTTTGTTTATATCTATTTATATATGTATATATATATATATGTTGTATATATATATATATATACAAACATATATATATATATATATACATAAACATAAAAATATATACACATATATATACATACATATATATATGTTTGTATATATATATATATATATA